>NW_021242778.1:104727-109516 GCF_002162155.2 Triticum dicoccoides | reverse complement strand
AGCAAAGGTCATGCTGAAATTTTCCGTGAATTTTAGCATGACTTTGCTAAAAATAGGACATATGGGGTACTTGTGACTAATGCATGGGCTGGGGTATCTTAGTAGTTAATTAAGTAGGATCAAGTGCCCCGGCGTACTTGTGACTAATGCATGGCTTTTAGGGTGCCTCGGTGTCGATAAAAACCGAAATGATGAAAGCTTAGGCTTTTAGGGTGCCTCGGCGTCGAAAAACCCTCAATGATAAAAGCTTAGCTTTTAGGATGCCTCGGTGTCGACAAACCCTAAATGATGAGACCATGATCTTGTTCCTTGACAATAACCAACTTTTTGACCAAACTTTGTTCCTATTTAGAGAGAAACATGGCCAACAACGATGAGGCCGGGGGTTCGGGCGTCAAGGCATTCTGGGAGCTGTCCCAGGAGATGGAGGAACAACCTCACTTGTATGAGGACGCCGCCTTCCCCACCGATCCTGAGACCACTGATGGTACCGCCGAGGATGACACCACTGATGCCACCACTGATGGTGCCACCGGAGATGCCACCACTGATGATGGCGGTGCACGCACAGATGGCAGCCAACCGAAGAGGCAACGGAAGGACCGGCGCCCGACCGTGCTCCGCACCCTCAAGGAGGAAGTTACTGAAGTGGACTCCAACGGGAATCCAATGGCGCCCGAACGAATAGTCAAGGGGTACTCGCTTCAGCTCGGGTGCATTCTCCGGAGCACCGTCTCGATCAACACCGAGAACCTCAGGCATCCTGACCGAGGGAATTTGCGCAACCTCCAATAGAATAGACTATATTATGGAATTTTCAAAGTATATATGCATTAAGGAGGGTGGAGTCAGGCTAGATCTATACTATAATATCCTTAATGTCTATAAGTGGAGTCCTCTTTTATGCAGGTTTCCACTTTCCCTTTTTTCCGAAACCCTATAACGGCTAGTTCCCAATGCTCGGCTTCCTACCTCTCTTCATGAAGTTGCACGAACAATACAAGTTCCCCGCTGAATTTGAAAACACAAGCCTCAAAGGGAATAAAGTGAACAGTGCTGCCCTCACGAAGATGAGCACGGCCCTGTCTACTTGGAAAAGCAATGTGAAGAGAATGATCGAGAAAGGTGAGAGTTATGAGAAGATCAAGGAGAAAAATCCTTCGATCACCGAAGATGACTACAATGACTTCAAGATCAATTGCTCGAGCACCGCAAACTCCGAATCAAGTAAGTGGGGGAAAGAAATGCGGGAGCTGAACTTAGGGGAACACACACTCGGTCCCGGCAATTACAGAGTGGCGGAGCTTATATGGGACAAGGAGGAGGCGGACCGTGCCGAGCAAGGCCTACCGCCCCTCTTCGATAAATACGGTGACAAGCAGACCAGGAACTTTGTCAGGGCCCGGTAGAAGAAGGACCCAAAAACAAAGGAGCTTACCACGGATCCGAAGACCAGGGCGCTTGAGCTTGTTCTGGTAAGGAATACACCCCCACGTAATTAGCTCCATATGGTTGCATTCTAATTAATGAAGCCAAATTTCTAAATGGTTCACATTCCTTCCGCAGGCGACCGAAAGCAGTAGCGCGGGGTCGACTAAGAGCAACCCTTGGGACACCACTCTAAATAGGGCGTTGAATGTAATGAAGAACAAGGATAAGCTCAGTAAGCCGACGTCAGCTGGTCGTGTGGCCGGCAAAGGCTTGTCGACAAACTGGTCATCATACTATAACACTGTTGGGCGAAAGGAGAAAAAGACCAGCTCGGAAAGCCAGGCGCGCGAGGTTCAAGAACTCAGGGCACAGGTGGCGCAGATTCCGGAGATTGTCCAAGAGCAAGTGCAACAACAACTCGGAGCGACGATCACCGCCATTGTGCCTACCTTGATCCAGGGGATTAGTGCGTGGATTGCGGGCGGCCAACAGGGGCCGCCCCCGATTCCTAGCTTCACGGCCAGCAACTCGCAGAACGCGATGGCGGGGCCATTGGTGTCTCCGACGGAGGCGGCATTGGTGTCTCCGACGCCTGCACGGGAGCTTAATGCACCCGGGTGTACGCCGGCTGGCACCTCTGCAGCAAGCGGCCCCTCCGTCAACTGCACGCCCGCCGTTGGCGGTGCCTCGACATTAGCCGAGCTCGACGCCATCATCACGGTAACTAATTAAGCCTCTCTCGGCCGAGGACTTCATCTCCTTGCCTTTGACTGGGCATCCCTGACGCCCTACATGTTTTCGCAGGGCGCCGCCGACGTTCCGTGCACTCTCCTGCACTTCGTGAACAATGAGTTGGTCGATGTCGCCAAGGGCAAAATAGTTCAACCGGGCAACCCCTTGTTCCACGGTACCCAGATGCCACCCAACTTGTTTAGGGTTCAACTGGTTTGGGTGCTGCCAGGCTGCGACGAGTTGTTACCTCCGATTCGACCCGTCGGGGCCGACGATGATGACGTGATGACCCTCAGCGCCTGCCTGAGCTGGCCCCTGCTTTGGCCGAAGAGCCAGATTCGTTTGGGGGCGGGGGACACCACCCCAAAGACAACACCGCCAGTCGTGCCGGCGCCAAGTCGGCCCATGGCAAGACCGCCGCAACGGTGCCGGACATCCCTATGCCACTGGATCCAAACATGCATATGGCACAGGATCAGAACGACGACGACAATACATTTGCCAACATCGATCAGTACTTTGCCGATCATGGGTATGGTGGCGACTTCATGGGGCCTCCTTCTCAAGAACCCAACCCAACAAAAGACTTGCGCGATCTAGCTGGTACCGCGGAGAAGCCAAGTTGCAACAGGTGTCGTCTGCCGTTCAGCTCTCAGGAGACGCCTCCAGCTGCCGACTTCACCGAGCCTCAGATAGGCGAGGTGCGAAATATTATCAGCCCCAACACACTCAAGAAGGCGGTCTGTGAGCAGAACTCGGTCCCATTACAGGAGAAGAAGAAGGCACGCAAAAGAAAGACTAACAAGGGTGCGGGCCAGCCGGCACCGAGTACGATCCGTGCTCAGGATGGGCCACCTTCACCTGAGGATATCTCGAGGAGGGTGCATGTGGCAGGTAGGCCGATGCTACCGAGAAATATGCTCGATGCTGCAACCGGTGCTATGCGGAGTCTGCATGACAGTGTTCTTTCTTTGGAGAAGCGGCGTCTCGGAGAGAAGGATGTGGCATACCCGGTTTTCGCGGCCAAGGTGCCAGAGGGCAAGGGCTTTGTGGATAACTCCATCGGGGGTACGATCGTCCTGCGGTTTGATGACATCCACGCTATGTTGAACCTTCATCCACTGCACTACACCTTCGTTCGGCTATGCTGATTATGGAGATGCGGATCATTCGCGACAAGACCCCGGACATCATGATAGTCGACCCCTTCTACATGCGTGCCAAGATCCTGGGCAGCGCTGGGGACCGGCAAGTCGCGAGTTCTTACCTCGAAGGCGTCATTCTGGCTAACCAAGATAAGGATAACTTCCTCGTGCCTTACTTTCCCAAGTAAGTCCTCCCCTCAACCGCCCCGTAACATATGAATTCTTAGATTTCGATCGTTTTTCTTTTAACATTCCGTGTTTTCTGCAGTGACACACGTTGCACGCTCATCCTCCTAAGCCCCAAATATTCCATGGCCACGTATTTCGACCCGGACCGTCAGTCGAACGTAGACTACACAAATGTCAAGAAGGTTCTTGATGATGTTCTCCCCAGCTACGTCAAATCTGGAGGCACCTTCACCAGGCCTATTCGTAAGTACGGCAAGCACGTGTTCTCCCACAATACGACGTTCTGCTGCGTCAAGCAGCCGCCTGGCGGTCAGAAGGGTGCCTACTACGCCATCCATCACATGCGGGCGATCGTACGGGACCATCATCAACTTCTGCTACCGAGTAGACTAAAAGATTGGGCCGCGAGCGTGTCGGCAATCCAGGACGCGGACATCAGACAAGAATTCTTTCGCATCCAGTTGAAGTTTGCGGAAATCATCCATCAAGATGTCCTTCGTACCTCGGGGCAGTTCTACCTCAGAAATCAACCGTCCAACAGTGACATCGACATAATCCTACAAATGCAGGCTGACAACGCCCGTTGTTTCATGACTCCCACGATAGACGGCGGCTTCATCCACGCTCCGGTCCCTTGAGTCGAGTCGAAAGCAGTGATGCTGTGTCTAGTTCTGAAACATCGATTGGCTCATGTTGTAATTAAACTTTAATGAACTTGTAGTATGTCTCTTTGGTTTCGAGAGTCATTCAACTTAGATGTAATCGATGCTATTAATGTCTTGCTTTTCTCTTCCGATCGTTCTGTTGCATACTTATATATTGCTTATGTATTGTCTGTGAATTGGTACTAACGTTTCGTTTGGCTACTGCATAGCGATGCCGTGGTATGTCATGTACAAGGGTAAGGTTCCCGGAGTCTACAACGACTGGGAGGAGTGTCGGAGACAGGTTCACCGATTCAGCGGTAACAGTTACAAAGGGTACACCACTAGGGCCGAGGCCGAATCTAGATACGCCCGCTATCTAGCGGGAGAGGGGAGGGAGCGTTGGAGGAACCGGATGAAGACGAGTTTCATCGTGATGATGCTCATCGTGATGACCGCAACTCTCTTCTATGTGATGGTAGTTTAGATGATCGAGACTTGTAATGTGAAGACAAACTCGCGGTCTCGAGACTTGTAATATAATGTTCTATCTTTGTTCGGTCTTTTCAATTCGGAGACTAATATGATGAATTGTATTCAGAGACTAAAATGATGAATTGTATTCAGAGACTAATCTTCTATTGTATT
>NW_021242778.1:103819-104352 GCF_002162155.2 Triticum dicoccoides | reverse complement strand
AGTGGTGCGCCATTAGTAAAATATACTAATGGCGTGGCACTAATGGCGCACCACTAATGCGCCATTAATGGCCAAATTAGGTGCGCCATTAGTAGGCCTTTTCCTAGTAGTGATGTATGTGTGTCAGAACTCTATGTATTCGTGTGTGTAACAACTCTATGTATTCGTGTGTGCAACAACTCTATGTATTCGTGTGTGCAAAAACTCTATGTATTCGTGTGTGCAACAACTCTATGTATTCGTGTGTGCAACAACTCTATGTATTTGTGTGTGTAACAACTATATGTATTATTGTGACAATTCCATTTATTCTTCATATGTGATATATTTATTGTATTTACATCAAGTTGTATCATCTGTACTAACTGGTTTGTTCTTCTTCGTATCAGGTGATTGAAACATGACAGGTAGCTACAAGAATCCAAAGGAAAGTTTGAAAAAAGTGATAGCTCTTTACAATGATCAACTTGCTCGATCGGTGAAAGCGGTGGCCGCTCCTTCATCGGTTGCCACAACCGCCAAGAAGGCCAAAC
>NW_021242778.1:76499-103141 GCF_002162155.2 Triticum dicoccoides | reverse complement strand
AGGAGGCAGACGAGGAGGGGGAGTAGGCGGACGAGGAGGGGGAGTAGGGGGACGTGGAGGCGGAGTAGGTGAGGCTGGAGGAGGAGGCGGACGAGGAGGGGGAGTAAGCGGACGAGGAGTATGTAAAGAAGCCCGGAGTAGAACACCTCTTTCTTCTCCTGGATCCTCTGATGCAGTGCTTCTCCGTTCTTAGGTGGAGGAAACAGAGGATGGGGATGTGGCCAGTGAGGAGGAGGACCAGGAGGATTTGGCGGAGGAGGTGGTGGAGGACAACACCGCCGGGAGGAGGCTGGTTGTTTGTCAGGTTTCTAAGGGTGGGGATGGACCCTCACTTGTATTGCGTGAGGGTTGAAAATGCTGAAGCGCGTTAAAAAGTATGAACCAATTGCTCGGCTTGTCATCGGGGTTGTGCATGATGATAATATTTTGTGTGGTGAAGATGGATCATAGCCAGACTATATGATTTTGTAGGGATAACTTTCTTTGGCCTTGTTATTTTGAAAAGACATGATTGCTTTATTAGTGGGTTTGAAGTATTATTGTTTTTATGTCAAATGATAGACTATTGCTTTAAATCACTCGTATCTTAATATTCATGCCATGATTAGATTACATGATCAAGATTATGCTAGGTAGCATTCCACATCAAAAATTATCTTTTTTATCATTTACCTACTCGAGGACGAGCAGGAATTAAGCTTGGCGATGGTGATACGTCTCCGTTGTATCTACAATTTTCTATTGTTCCATGCCAATATTCTACAACTTTCATTTAATTTTGGAAACTTTTTATACTATCTTTGGGACTAACATATTGATCCAGTGCCCAGTGCTAGTTCCTGTTTGTTGCATGTTTGTTTCGCAGAATATCCATATCAAACGGAGTCCAAACGGGATAAAAATTGACGGAGATTTTTTTTGGAATATATATGATTTTTGGGAAGAAAAATCCACGCGAGACGGTGCCCAAGGTGGCCACGAAGCAGGGGGGCGCGCCTGCCCCCTGGGCACGCCCCTGACCCTCGTGGGCCACCCGTAAGGCGGTTGATGCCCTTCTTTCGCCGCAAGAAAGCTAATATCCGGATAGAGATCATGTTAAAATTTCAGCCCAATCCGAGTTACGGATCTCCGGGAATATAAGAAACGGTGAAAGGGAAGAAATTGAGAACACAGAAATAGAGAGAGAGAGAGAGAGAGAGAGAGAGAGAGAGAGAGAGAGAGAGAGAGAGAGAGAGAGAGAGAGATCCAATCTCGGAGGGGCTCTCGCCCCTCCCATGCCATCGAGGCCAAGGACCAGAGGGGAAATCCTTCTCCCATCTAGGGAGGTGGTCAAGGAAGAAGAATAAGAAGGAGGGAGGCTCTCTCCCCCTCGCTTCCGGTGGCACCGGAGTGCCACCGGGGGCCATCATCATCACCGCAATCTACACCAACACCTCCGCCATCTTCACCAACATATCCATCCCCTCCCCCCCTCTATCTATAGCGGTCCACTCTCCCGCAACCCGCTGTACCCTCTCCTTGAACATGGTGCTTTATGCTTCATATTATTATCCAGATGAGTTGACATCCTATGATGTCTCAGTAGATTTTCGTTCTCCTATCGGTGGTTGATGAATTGCTATGATTGATTTAATTTGCTTGTGGTTATGTTGCTATCCTTTGGTGCCCATCATATGATTGCACGCGTGGATCACACCCTAGGGTTAGTTGTATATTGATAGGACTATGTATTGGAGGGGAAGAGTGACAGAAGCTTCAACCTAGCATAGAAATTGATGCATACGGGATTGAAGGGGGACCAATATATCTTAATGATATGGTTGGGTTTTACCTTAATGAACATTAGTAGTTGCGGATGCTTGCTAATACTTCCAATCATAAGTGCATGGAATTCCTAGTCAGGGATGACATGCTAGCAGTGGCCTCTCCCACATAATACTTGCTATCGGTCTAGTAAAGTAGTCAATTGTTTAGGGGCAATTTCGCAAATCCTACCACCACTTTTCCACACTCACTATATTTACTTTATTGTTTCTTTATCTAAACAGCCCCTACTTTTTATTTACGTACTCTTTATTATCTTGCAAACCTATCCAACAACACGTACAAAGTACTTCTAGTTTCATACTTGTTCTAGGTAAAGCGAATGTCAAGCGTGTGTAGAGTTGTATCGGTGGTCGATCGAACTTGAGGGAATATTTTTTTCTACCTTTAGCTCCTCGTTGGGTTCGACACTCTTACTTATCGAAAACTGTTGCGATAGCCTATACTTGTGGGTTATCAAGACTGTTCTACCGGGGACACTTCCCTCCGGGAGGGGGAAATCATCGCCATCGCCATCACCAACGCTCCTCTCATCGGGAGGGGGCCAATCTCCATCAACATCGTCACCAGCACCATCTCCTCTCAAACCCTGGTTCATCTCTTGTATCCAATTCTTGTCTCTAAGTCTGGGATTGGTACCTGTGGGTTGCTAGTAGTGTTGATTACTCCTTGTAGTTGATGCTAGTTGGTTTATTTGGTGGAAGATCATATGTTCAGATCCTATATGCATATTAATACCCCTATGATTATGAACATGAATATGCTTTGTGACTAGTTACATTTGTTCCGGAGGACATGGGAGAAGTCTTGCTATTAGTAGTCATGTGAATTTGGTATTCGTTCGATATTTTGATGAGATGTATGTTGTCTCTTCTCTAGTGGTGTTATGTGAACGTCGACTACATGACACTTCACCATTATTTGAGCCTAGAGGAAGGCATTGGGATGTAATAAGTAGATGATGGGTTGCTAGAGTAACAGAAGCTTAAACCCTAGTTTATGCGTTGCTTCGTAAGGGGCTGATTTGGATCCATATGTTTCATGCTATGGTTAGTTTTACCTTAATACTTCTTTTTTATTTGTGGATGCTTGCAATAGGGGTTAATCATAAGTGGGATACTTGTCCAAGTAAGGGCACTAGCCAAGCACCGGTCCACCAACATATCAAATTGTCAAAGTACCGAACGCGAATCATATGAATGTGATGAAACCTAGCTTGACGAAAATTCCCATGTGTCCTCGGGAGCGCTTTTCTCTATAAAAGAATTTGTCCAGGCTTGTCCTTTGCTACAAAAATGATTGGTCCACCTTCCTGCACATTATTTACTTTTTTTTGTTGCTCGTTACAAATTATCTTATCACAAAACTATCTGTCCCCTATAATTTCAGTGCTTGCAGAGAATACCTTGCTGAAAAACCACTTATCATTTCCTTCTGCTCCTCGCTGGGTTCGACACTCTTACTTATCGAAAGGACTACGATAGATCCCCTAGACTTCTGGGTCATGAAGACCCTTTTATGGCGCCATTGTCGGGGAGTGAGGCGCCTTTGGTAGGTGGAATTTGGTAAGGAAAAATTTATATAGTGTGCTGAAATTTACGGTCACTTGTTACTATGGAATGTAATCCTCTAAGGGGCTTGTTCGGGGTATCTTCACCCCGACTAGTAGAGCAAAGAGTTGCTCCTCAACCCACTGAACCTACTGAACCTACTGAAAATAAAAATGTCTACTTTGAAATTACTTCGGGTAGGATAGAAAAACTACTAGCTAATCATTTTCAAGGAGATGGAACATTACATCCTGATGAGCACCTAATATGTGTGGATGAAGTTTCTGGATTATTTAAGCTTGCAGGTATGCCCGATGATGTTATCAAGAAGAATGTTTTCCCTTTATCTTTGAAGGGAGACGAATTGACATGGTATAGGCTATGTGATGATATGGGATCATGGAACTACAAACGATTGAAATTGGAATTTCATCAGATGTTTTATCATATGCATCTTGTTCATCGTGATCGCAAGTATATATATAATTTTTGGCCTCGCGAAGGAGAAAGCATCACTCAAGCTTGGGGGAGGCTTAAATCAATGCTATATTCATGCCCCAATCATGAGCTCTCAAGAGAAATGATTATTCAAAAAATTTATGCTCGGCTTTCTGACAACAATCGCACCATGCTCGATACTTCTTGTGCTGGCTCTTTTTTGATGAAGACTATTGAATTCAAATGGGATTTATTGGAAAGAATAAAACGCAACTCTGAAGATTGGGATCTCGGCGAATGTAAGGAGTCTTGTATGACAGCTAAGTTTGATTGTGTTAAATCTTTTATGGATACCGATGTTTTACGTAAATTTAGCACTAAATATGGACTTGACTCTGAGATAGAAGCTTCTTTCTGTGAATCTTTTGCTACTCATGTTGATCTCCCTAAGGATAAGTGGTTTAATATCATCCTCCCATAGAAGTAAAAGTAGCTGCACCTATTAAACTTGAAGAAAAGGCTATCACTTATAATGATCCTATTGTTCCTACTGCTTATGTTGAGAAACCACCTTTTCCTGTTAGGATAAAAGATCATGCTAAAGCTTCAACCGTGGTTCATAAAAGCAATATTAGAACCTATAAACGTCCTGAGAAAGTTAAAGTTGAACCTAATATTGCTATTGTTAAGGATCTCCGGGCTGATAATATTGATGGGCATGTTATTTATTTCTGTGAGGAAATTGCTAGAATTGCTAAACCTTGTACTAAAGATAAACATAGACCTGTGGTAGGCATGCCTGTTATTTCTGTTAAAATAGGAGATCATTCTTATCATGCCTTGTGTGACATGGGTGCTAGTGCTAGTTCAATACCTATTGATTTATACAAAGAAATTATGCATGATATTGCACCTACTGAGTTAGAAGATATTGATGTCACAATTAAACTTGCCAATAGAGATACTATTTCACCAATTGGGATTGTTAGAGATGTTGAAGTCTTGTGTGGGAAAACTAAATATCCTGCTGACTTTCTTGTTCTTGGTTCCCCACAAGATAGCTTTTGTCCCATTATATTTGGTAGACCCTTCTTAAACACTGTTAATGCTAGGATAGACTACGAAAAGGATGTTGTTACTATTGGTTTGGGTGATATGTCTCATGAGTTCAACTTTTCTAAATTTGGTAGACAACACCGTGAGGAGGAATTACCTAGTAAAGATGAAATTATTGGTCTTGCTTCTATTGTCGTACCTCCTAGTGATCCTTTAGAACAATATTTTCTAGACCACGAAAATGATATGTTTATGAATGAAAGAAGGGAAATAGATGAAGTGTTCTTTAAACAGGGACCTATTCTGAAACACAACTTGCATGTTGAAATCCTAGGGGATCCTCCTCCACCCAACGGTGATCCCGTGTTTGAGCTTAAACCATTGCCTGATACTCTTCAATATGTTTATCCTGTTATTATTAGTGCTAAACTTTCAGAGAAGGAGGAAGAAAAATTATTGAAAACTCTAAAGAAGCACCACGCTGCTATTGGATATACTCTTGATGATTTTAAGGGCATTAGTCCCACTCTGTGTCAACACAAAATAAATTTGGGAAAAGATGCCAAACCAGTTATTGATCACCAACGACGACTGAATCCTAAGATGAGAGAAGTGGTAAGAAAAGAAATACTAAAGCTCCTTGAGGCAGGTATAATTTATCCCGTTGCTGATAGTCAATGGGTAAGTCATGTCCATTGTGTTCCTAAGAAGGGAGGTAATTGATTTCCGCAAATTAAATAAGGCTACTAAAAAAGATCATTACCCATTACCTTTTATTGATCAAATGCTAGAAAGATTATCCAAACATACAAATTTTTTCTTTCTAGATGGTTATTCTGGTTTCTCTCAAATACCTGTGTCGGATGATGATCAATCTAAGACCACTTTTACTTGCCATTTTGGTTCTTTTTCTTATAGACGTATGCCTTTTGGTTTATGTAATGCACCTGCTACCTTTCAAAGATGCATGATGGATATATTTTATGATTTTTGTGAAAAGATATGTGAGGTATTCATGGATGATTTCTCCGTTTATGGATCCTCTTTTGATGATTGCTTAAGCAACCTTGATCAAGTTTTGCAGAGATTTGAAGAAACTAACCTTGTCTTGAATTGGGAGAAATGCCACTTTATGGTTAATGAAGGTATTGTCTTGGGGCACAAAATTTCTGAAAGAGGCATTGAAGTTGATAAAGCTAAACTAGATGCTATTGAAAAGATGTCGTGTCCCAAGGACATCAATGGTATAAGAAGTTTCCTTGGTCATGCCGGTTTTTTAGGAGGGTCAATAAGGATTTCTCAAAAATTTCTCGGCCTTTGACTAATTTATTACAAAAAGATATACCGTTCGTCTTTGATGATGATTGTGTAGAAGCATTTGAAATACTGAAGAAAGCATTGATCTCTGCACCTATTGTTTAGCCACCTGATTGGAATTTACCTTTTGAAATTATGTGTGATGCTAGTGATTATGCTGTGGGTGCTGTTCTAGGGCAAAGAGTTGATAAGAAATTAAATGTTATTCAATATGCTAGTAAAACTCTAGACAATGCCCAGAGAAATTATGCTACTACCGAAAAAGAATTCTTAGCAGTTGTATTTTCTTGTGATAAGTTCAGACCTTATCTTGTTGATTCTAAAGTAACTATTCACACGAATCTTGTTGCTATTAAATATCTTATGGAAAAGAAAGATGCTAAACCTAGACTTATTAGATGGGTTCTCTTGCTACAAGAATTTGATTTGCATATTATTGATAGAAAGGGAGCCGAGAACCCCGTTGCAGATAACTTGTCTAGGTTGAAAAATGTTCTTGATGACCCACTACCTATTGATGATAGCTTTCCTGATGAACAATTAAATGTCATAAATGCTTCTCACACTGCTCCGTGGTATACTGATTATGCTAATTACATTGTTGCTAAGTTTATACCACCTAGTTTCACATACTAGCAAAAGAAAAAGTTTTTCTATGATTTACGACATTACTTTTGGGATGACCCACACCTTTATAAAGAAGGAGTAGATGGTGTTATTATACGTTCTGTACCTGAGCATGAACAGGAACAGATCCTACGCAAGTGTCACTCCGAAGCTTATGGAGGACACCACACTGGAGATAGAACTACAGATAAGGTATTGCAATCCGTTTTTTATTGGCCTACTCTCTTCAAGTATGCCCGTAAGTTTGTCTTATCTTGTGATGAATGTCAAAGAATTGGTAATATTAGTAGATGTAAAGAAATGCCTATGAATTATCCACTTGTTATTGAACCATTTGATGTTTGGGGCTTTGATTGTATGGGACCGTTTCCTGCCTCTAATGGATATACACATATTTTAGTTGCTGTTGATTACGTTACTAAGTGGGTAGAAGCTATTCCAACTAGTAGTGCTGATCATAACACCTCTATTAAGATGCTTAAAGAAGTTATTTTTCCGAGGTTTGGAGGCCCTAGATATTTAATGACTGATGGTGGTTCACATTTTATTCATGGTGCTTTCCGTAAAATGCTTGCTAAGTATGATGTTAATCATAGAATTGCATCTCCTTATCACCCACAATCTAGTGGTCAATTAGAATTGAGTAATAGAGAAATCAAATTAATTTTGCAAAAGACTGTTAATAGATCTAGAAAGAATTGGTAAAAGAAACTTGATGATGCATTATGGGCCTATAGAACTGCATATAAAAATCCTACGGGTATGTCTCCGTATAAAATGGTTTATGGAAAAGCGTGTCACTTACCTCTCGAACTAGAACATAAGGCTTATTGGGCTATTAAAGAGCTCAATTATAATTTCAAACTTGGTGGTGAGAAGAGGTTATTTGACATTAGCTCACTTGATGAATGGAGAACCCAAGCCTATGAGAATGCCAAATTGTTTAAAGAAAAAGTTAAAAGATGGCATGACAAAAGAATACAAAAGCGTGAGTTCAATGTAGGTGATTATGTATTTCTATACAACTCTCGTTTAAGATTTTTTTGCAGGAAAGCTTCTCTCTAAATGGGAAGGTCCTTACGTTATCGAGGAGGTCTATCGTTCTGGTGCCATCAAAATCAACAACTTTGAAGGCACAAATCCGAAGGTGGTGAACGGTCAAAGAATCAAACATTATATCTCAGGTAATCCTATAAATGTTGAAACCAATGTTATTGAAACCGTAACCCCGGATGAATACATAAGGGACATTTTCCCGAATATTTCAGACTCCGAAAAGGAATAGGTATGTGGTACGATAAGTAAACCGACTCCAAAACAGTTCTAATGGCAATTTTTCTCCATTTTGGAATATTTAGAAATATAGAAAAATAAGAAGCAGTCCGGGAAGGACACGAGGGCTCCATGAGGGTGGAGGGCGCTGATAACCCACAAGTATAGGGGATTGCAACAGTTTTCGAGGGTAGAGTATTCAACCCAAATTTATTCATTCGACATAAGGGGAGCCAAAGAATATTCTCAAGTGTTAGCAGCTAAGTTGTCAATTCCACCACACCTGGAAACTTAATATCTGCAGCAAAGTATTTAGTAGCAAAGTAATATGATAGTAGTGGTAATGGTAGCAAAAGGTAACGGTAGCAAAAGTACTATTTTTGGTATTTTGTAGTGATGATAGCAATAGCAACGGAAAAGTAAATAAGCGAAGAACAATATATGGAAAGCTCGTAGGCAATGGATCAGTGATGGAGAATTATGCCGGATGCGGTTCATCATGTAACAGTCATAACCTAGGGTGACACAACACTAGCTCCAGTTCATTGATATAATGTAGGCATGTATTCCGAATATTGTCATGCGTGCTTATGGAAAAGAACTTGCATGCCATCTTTTGTCCTACTTTCCCGTCGCAGCAGGGTCCTTACGGAAACTAAGGGATATTAAGGCCTCCTTTTAATAGAGTACCGGAACAAAGCATCAGCACATAGTGAATACATGAACTCCTCAAACTATGGTCATCACCGGTAAGTATCCCGATTATTGTCACTTCGGGGTTAACGGATCATAACACATAATAGGTGACTATAGACTTGCAAGATAGGATCAAGAACTCTCACATATTGATGAAAACATAATAGGTTCAGATCAGAAATCATGGCACTCGGGCCCTAGTGACAAGTATTAAGCATAGCAAAGTCGTAGCAACATCAATCTCAGAACATAGTGGATGCTATGGATCAAACCCTAACA
This sequence comes from Triticum dicoccoides, assembly GCF_002162155.2. Classification (NCBI taxonomy): domain Eukaryota; kingdom Viridiplantae; phylum Streptophyta; class Magnoliopsida; order Poales; family Poaceae; genus Triticum; species Triticum dicoccoides. The sequence continues at coordinate 94,082 of NW_021242778.1, read as the reverse complement.
AAAGTAACTCGATTACATGATAGATCCCAACCAACCCATCACCGTCCAGCAAGCCTACAATGGAATTACTCATGCACGGCGGTGAGGATCATGAAATTGGTGATTGAGGATGGTTGATGATGACGATGGTGATGGATTCCCCTCTCCGGAGCCCCGAACGGACTCCAGATCAGCCTTCCCAAGAGGTTTTAGGGCTTGGCGGCGGCTCCGTATCGTAAGACGCGATGAATCCTTCTCTCTTTTTTTCTCCCCGAAAGCAAATAGAGTTGGAGTTGAGGTCAGAGGAGCTCCAGGGGGCGCACGAGGTAGGGGGCGCGCCCTAGGGGGGGAGGCGCGCCCCCACCCTCGTGGACAGGTGGTGGCCCCCCTGGCCTTCATCTTTTGCAAGGATTTTTTACATTTTCTGAAAAGTTGTTCCGTGAAGTTTCAGGTCATTCCGAGAACTTTTGTTTCTGCACATAAATAACACCATGGTAATTCTGCTGAAAACAGCGTCAGTCCGGGTTAGTTCCATTCAAATCATGCAAGTTAGAGTCCAAAGCAAGGGCAAAAGTGTTTGGAAAAGTAGATACGACGGAGACGTATCAACTCCCCCAAGCTTAAACCCTTGCTTGTCCTCAAGCAATTCAGTTGATAAACTGAAAGTGATAAAGAAAAACTTTTACAAACTCTGTTTGCTCTTGTTGTTGTAAATATCTAAAGCCATCATTCAAGTTTTTAGCAAATATTATGACTAACCACATTCACAATAACGCTTAGGTCTCAAGTTTACTCATATCAATGGCATAATCAACTAGAGAGCAATAATAATAAATCTCGGATGACAACACTTTCTCAAAACAATCATAATATGATATAACAAGATGGTATCTCACAAGCCCTTTCTGAGACCGCAAAACATAAATGCAGAGCATCTTTAAAGATCAAGGACTGACTAGACATTGTAATTCATGGTAAAAGTGATCCAGTCAAGTCATACTCAATGTAAACTAACAGTAATGAATGCAAATGACAGCGGTGCTCTCCAACTGGTGCTTTTTAATAAGAGGATGATGACTCAGCATAAAAGTAAATAGATAGGCCCTTCGCAGAGGGAAGCAGGGATTTGTAGAGGTGCCAGAGCTCGGTTTTGAAATAGAGGTGAATGATATTTTGAGTGGCATACTTTCAGTGTCAACATAACAACCAAGAGATGGCGATATCTTCCATGCTACACACATTATAGGCGGTTCCCAAATAGAATGGTAAAGTCTATACTCCCCCTTCCACCAGCAAGCATCAATCCATGGCTTGCTCGAAACAACGAGTGCCTCCAACTAACAAGAGTCCCAGGGGGGTTTTGTTTGCAATTATTTTGATTTAGTTTGCATAAAGCATGGGACTGGGCATCCCGGTGACCAGCCATTTTCTCGTGAGTGAGGAGCGGAGTCCACTCCTCTTGAGAATAACCCGCCTAACATGGACAGCCCTAGTTGATACATGAGCTATTCAAGCATACAAAATAGGATATTTATTTGAAGGTTTAGAGTTTGGCACATACAAATTTACTTGGAACGGCAAGTAGATACAATATATAGGTAGGTATGGTGGACTCATATGGAATAACTTTGGGGTTTATGGAGTTGGATGCACAAGCAGTATTCCCGCTTAGTACAGGTGAAGCCTAGCAAAAGACTAGGAAGTGACCAGCTAGAGAGCGACAACAGTCATGAACATGCATTAAAATTAATCAACACCGAATGCAAGCATGAGTAGGATATAATCCACCATGAACATAAATATCGTGAAGGCTATGTTGATTTTGTTTCAACTACATGCGTGAATATGTGCCAAGTCAAGTCACTTAAATCATTTAGAGGAGGATACCACCCTATCATACCACATCACAACCATTTTAATAGCATGTCGGCGCGCAAGGTAAACCATTATAAGCTCCTAGCTAATCAAGCATGGCACAAGAAACTATGATCTCTAGTTGTCATTGCCAACATGTTTATTCATAATAGGCTGAATAAGGAACGATGAACTAATCATATTTACAAAAAAGAGGTCGACTTCATACCAGCTTTTCTCATCTCAATCAGTCCATCATATAATCATCATTATTGCCTTTCACTTGCACGACCGAACGATGTGGATAATAAAAATAGTGCACGTGCATTGGACTAAGCTGGAATCTGCAAGCATTCAATAAACAGGAGAAGACAAGGCAATATGGGCTCTTTTGTCACATCAACAATTATGCATATAAGAGCCACTTCAACAATTTAATCATGGTGTTCTCCTATCGACCCCCAAAGGAAAGAAAGGAAATAAAACTATTTACACGGGAAAGCTCCCAACAAGCAAAAGAAGAGCAGGAAATCTTTTTGGGTTTTCTTTTTAATTACTACTACAAGCGTGGAAAGTAAACTAATTAAAAGCTATAACTAATTTTTCTTGGTTTTTCTTAAGGTTTATTAAACACACAAGAAGAAAGCATAAAAAGGAAAAAAACTAGCATGGATGATACAATGAAAAAGTATGAGCACCGACATCTAGCAATGAGTGTGTGAACATAAATGTAATGTCGGTGGGAAATACGTACTCCCCCAAGCTTAGGCTTTTGGCCTATATTGGTCTATGGCCACGACTGGCCTGGATGATATCCATAGTAAAAGTTGGGGTCATACTGAGATGCAGCGGCTATCGCCTCCTGAGCTGCAGCGTGGCAACGAGCGGCCTCCGCCCTCCTCTCGTACTCACCTGCCTCCTCTCTGGTAATAACATATCTTCCTTTTGCCTGATAATCAAAGAAGGCAGGAGCAGGGAGAGTAATATGGACAGCACGGCGTCTGTCAAAGATTAGTCGATACTGGAGAGGTGATTCATTCCTCTCGACAAACTGGTGGAGAACCAGAACATTAAAGTCTAGGTAAGCAGGGGGTAATTCAATATCATCTTCGCGTATGGCTATACCAAGAAAATTAGCTATGCAGGTTGTATAAATTCCACCAAAGAAATCTCCACTAAATCTATTAATATGCAACCTACGTGCAACAATGGCTCCCAAATTATAAGATTTATCTCCTAACACAACACTCCTAAGAATACTGAGGTCAGGGACACACATCTGAAATGCCTCATCTTTACTATTAATGCATCTACATATGAAGAGAACAAAATAATGTATAGCAGGAAAGTGAATGCTCCCTATAGTGGCTTGTGTTATATCTCTAGATTCTCCCACATTTATACTAGCAAGAAAATCTCTAAATTCAGATTTGCGAGGATCCCTGATACTGCCCCATTGTGGAAGTTTGCAAGCAGTGGTAAAATCCTCTAAGTCCATAGTGTAAGAATTTTCATAAAGATCAAACAGGACAGTTGGAGAATTACGTGAAGATGAAAATTCAAACCTCCTCACAAAGGAACTAGTGAGATGGTGATACTGGCTGCACTTTTCTTCCTCGAAGCTCACCAGATCGGCGTTACGCAAATATACGTTAAATTCTTCTTTAATTCCCGCTCAATCCATAAAATTTTCCTAAGGCCATTCACAAGGACGCACTAGAGCATCTCTTGGTGGCTCTTCATCAGCATCACGCATTGCAAGCCTGGGTCCTTGCTTCCTTGAAGAACCACCTTGGAACATTTTCCTAAGCATAATTCTTCCTCTGAAAAATTTCTGAAATTTTTAGTAACTTCAAAATAAAAGTAATCCAAACTCACTAATATTGATAGCAACTACTCCTACAAGTGCCTATGGCCTATATCATGCATGAAAACTACTTTTGACCATATAAATTTGACATGCAAGCTCAAAAACAGGGTCACCTAAGCAGCCAAAAATTGCAACGAATAAAGCACTAGAACAAAAACTAATTGGACCAATGGAGGAGTCATATACCAAGGAACAATCTCCCCAAGCAGTTTTGTGAGAGGTGCTTTGAGCAAGGAGATCGAAAATGGCAGCAAAACGAGTTTGGACTCGGGTATGAACTGGATATTCGTGTTTCGGGGAGGAAGAAGGAGTGTGTTGGTGAAAGGATAAGTGGATGAGGTCCACCGTGGGCCCACGAGGCAGGAGGGCGCGCCCAGGGGGTAGGGAGCGCCCTCCACCGTCGTGGGCAGGTGGGTGACCCCCTTGCTGTGTTCTCAGTGCCAAATATTTTAAAATATTCTAGAAACAATCATATTTAAATTTCAGGGCATTTGGAGAATTTTTATTTTTGGGGTATTTTTATATTGCACGGATAATCAGATAACAGACAGAAAAATAATATTTTTATTTTATTTAATATAAATAACAGAAAGTAAAAGGAGGGTACAGAAGGTTGTGCCTTCTAGTTTCATCCATCTCATGCTCATCAAAAGGAATCCACTAACAAGGTTGATCAAGTCTTGTTAACGAACTCATTCCAAATAACATGGAACCGGAGAAATTTCAAATAGCACTATGTTACCTCAATGGGGATATGAACATCCCCAATAATAAGAATATCATATTTCTTCTTGACAGTAGGAAGAGGAAATTCAAAACCTCCAAATATAATCGATGAGATTTTTCCAATAGAGTTGATACTATGAACATGAGGTTGTTTCCACGAAAAGTGTACCGTATGCTCATTACCATTAACATGAAAAGTGACATTGCCTCTAGTGCAATCAATAACAGCCCCTGCAGTATTCAAAAAGGTTCTTCCAAGAATAATAGACATACTATCGTCCTCGGGAATATCGAGAATAACAAAGTCCGTTAAAATAGTAACGTTTGCAACTACAACATGCACATCCTCACAAATACCGACATGTATAGCAGTTGATTTATCAGCAATTTGCAAAGATACTTCAGTAGGTGTCAACTTATTCAAATCAAGTCTACGATATAAATAGAGAGGCATAACACTAACACCGGCTCCAAGATCACATAAAGCAGTTTTAACATAGTTTCTTTTAATGTAGCATGGTACAGTTGGTACTCCGGGATCTCCTAGTTTCTTAGGTATTCCACCCTCAAAAGTTTAATTAGCAAGCATGGTGGAAATTTCAGCTTCTGGTATCTTCCATTTATTTGTAACAATATCTTTCATACACTTAGCATAAGGATTCATTTTGATCATATCAGTTCGCATACGCAAAAAGATAGGTCTAATCATTTCAGCAAAGCGCTCAAAATACTCATCCTCCTTTTTCTTGGATGGTTTGGGAGGAAAAGGCATGGGTTTCTGAACCCATGGTTCTCTTTCTTTACCGTGTTTCCTAGCAACAAAGTGTTTCTTATCATAACGTTGATTCTTTGATTGTGGGTTATCAAGATCAACAGCAGGTTCAATTTCTATATCATTATCATTACTAGGTTGACCGTCATCATGAACATTAACATTAACATTATCACTAGTTTCAGGTTTATTACCAGATTGTGTTTCAGCATCAGAAATAGAAATATCATTTGGGTTCTCATGTGTTTCAGTAATAGGTTTACTAGAAGCATGCAAAGTCCTATCATTTTTCTTTTTCTTCCTATTAGAAGGACTAGGTGCATCTACATTATTTCTCTGAGAATCTTGCTCAATTCTCTTAGGGTGGCCTTCAGGATACAAAGATTACTGAGTCATTCTACCAGTTCTAGTAGCCACTCTAACAGCATAATCATTATTCCTACTATTCAATTCATTGAGCAAATCACTTTTAGCTTTAAGTACTTGTTCTACTTGAGTGGTAACCATAGAAGCATGTTTACTAATAAGATTAAGTTCACCTTTGACATTAGCCATATAATCACCCGAGTGTTCAAGCATATTTGAATTGTATTTCAATTGTCTACCAAAACAAGCATTAAAATCTTCTTGCTTAACCATAAATTTATCAAACTCATCTAAGCATGGGCTATCAAACTTAGTAAATGGGATTTCAGCTTTATCATATCTATATAGAGAATTTACTTTACTACCTATGTCGGGTTATCAAGACTATGAGTTTCTTCAATAGGTAAAGGATTAAGATCATATGTTTCTTCAACAGGCGGCAAATTAAGACAGTGTATTTCTTCAATAGGAGGTAAATTCTTAACATCTTAAACTTTAATACCTTTTTCTTTCATAGATTTCTTTGCCTCTTGCATATCTTCAGGACTGAGAAATAGAATACCCATCTTCTTTGGAGTTGGTTTAGGAATATGCTTAGGAATTGGCTCCGGAGGTGTCCAATTATTTTCATTTGTCAACATATTATTCAATAGAATTTCAGCTTCATCCAGTGTTCTTTCCCTAAAAACAGAACAAGCACAACTATCCAACTAATCTCTGGAGGCATCGGTTAGTCCATTATAAAAGATATCAAGTATTTCATTTTTCTTAAGAGGATGATCAGGCAAAGCATTAAGTAACTTGAGAAGCCTCCCCAAGCTTGTGGGAGACTTTTTTCTTCAATTTGCACAAAATTATATATATCCCTTAAAGCAGCTTGTTTCTTATGAACAGGCAAATATTTAGCAGAGAAGTAATAAATCATATCCTAGGGACTATGCACACAACGAGGATCAAGAGAATTAAACCATATCTTAGCATCACCCTTTAATGAGTACGGAAATATTTTAAGGATATAAAAGTAGTGAGTTCTCTCATCTTTAGTGAACAGGGTGGCAATATCATTTAATTTAGTAAGATGTGCCACAACAGTTTCAGATTCATAGCCATGAAAGGGATCAGATTCAACCAGAGTAATTATATCAGGATCAACAGAGAATTCATAATCCTTATCAGTAACACAGATAGGTGAAGTAGCAAAAGTAGGGTCAGGTTTCCTCCTAGCATTTAGAAATTGCTTATTCCATTTAGCTAATAACCTCTTGAGTTCGTATCTATCTTTGCAAGCTAAAATAGCTAAATAAGTTTATTTATCAAACACATAACCCTCAGGAACAATAGGCGAGTCTTCATCATCACTTTCATCAGTATTATCAGATTCAATAATTTCATTCTCTCTAGCCCTAGCAAGTTGTTCATCAAGAAATTCACCAAGTCGCACAGTAGTATCAAGCATAGAAGTAGTTTCATAATAAGTATCATGTATAGCAGAAGTGGCATCATCAATAACATGCGACATATCAGAACGAATAGCAGAAGCAGGTTTAGGTGTCGCAAGCCTACTCAAAATAGAAGGTGAATCAAGTGTAGAGCTAGATGGCAGTTCCTTACCTCCCCTCGTAGTTGAGGGATAAATCTTGGTTCTTGGATCTTTCAAGTTCTTCATAATGATAAGCAGATATAAATACCAAATGACTCAAAGAATAGAGCTATGCTCCCTGGCAACGGCGCCAGAAAATAGTCTAGATAACCCACAAGTATAGGGGATCGCAACAGTTTTTGACGGTAGAGTATTCAACCCAAATTTATTGATTCGACACAAGGGGAGCCAAAGAATATTCTCAAGTATTAGCAGCTGAGTTGTCAATTCAACCACACCTGGAAACTTAATATCTGCAGCAAAGTATTTAGTAGCAAAGTAATATGATAGTAGTGGTAATGGTAGCAAAAGGTAACGATAGAAAAAGTAATGTTTTTGGTATTTTGTAGTGATGATAGCAATAGCAACAGAAAAGTAAATAAGCGAAGAACAATATATGGAAAGCTCGTAGGCAATGGATCCGTGATGGAGAATTATGCCGGATGTGGTTCATCATGTAACAGTCATAACCTAGGGTGACATAGCACTAGCTCTAGTTCATTGATATAATGTAGGCATGTATTCCGAATATAGTCATGCGTGCTTATGGAAAAGAACTTGCATGACATCTTTTGTCCTACCCTCCCGTGGCAGCGGGGACCTTACGGAAACTAAGGGATATTAAGGCCTCCTTTTAATAGAGTACCGGAACAAAGCATTAGCACATAGTGAATACATGAACTCCTCAAACTATGGTCATCACCGGTAAGTATCAAGATTATTGTCACTTCGGGGTTAACGGATCATAACACATAATAGGTGACTATAGACTTGCAAGATAGGATGAAGAACTCTCATATATTGATGAAACCATAATAGGTTCAGATCTGAAATCATGGCACTCGGGCCCAAGTGACAAGCATTAAGCATAGCAAAGTCATAGCAACATCAATCTCAGAACATAGTGGATATTATGGATCAAACCCTAACAAATCTAACTCGATTACATGATAGATCCCATCCAACCCATCACCATCCAGCAAGCATACGATGGAATTACTCATGCACGGCGGTGAGCATCATGAAATTGGTGACGAAGGATGGTTGATAATGACGATGGCGACAGATTCCCCTCTCCGGAGCCCCGAACGGACTCCATATCAGCCTTCCCGAGAGGTTTTAGGGCTTGGAGGCGTCTCTGTATCGTAAAACGCAATGAATCCTTCTCTCTAATTTTTTTCTCCCGGAAAGCAAATATATAGAGTTGGAGTTGAGGTCGGAGGAGCTCCAGGGGGCCCATGAGGTAGGGGGGCGCGCCCCCACCCTCGTGGACAGGTGGTGGCCCCCCTGGCCTTCATCTTCTGCAAGGATTTTTTATATTTTCCGAAAAGTTGTTCCATGAAGTTTCAGGTCATTCCGAGAACTTTTGTTTCTGCACATAAATAGCACCATGGCAATTCTACTGAAAACAGCATCAGTCCGGGTTAGTTCCATTCAAATCATGCAAGTTAGAGTCCGAAACAAGGGCAAACGTGTTTGGAAAAGTAGATACGACGGAGACGTATCAGGCGCGCCATACCCCCTGGGCGCACCCCCTGCCTCGTGGGCACCTCGTGTGCTCTCCGGACTCTGTTTTCTTGCACGTTACGTATTTTGGTCGGTAAAAATTCATTATATAATCTCCCGAAAGTTTTAACTCCCGTATCACGCAAATATCCTCTGTCTTTGTTTCGAGATGTCCCTGCTGCAGATTAGAGCAATATGTCGGCCCAGGATTCGGAAGGAGAAAGCTATGTGGCTGATTATCTTGTAGATCCTAAGGTCTATGGGGACGTGGAGAATTGTGGTTGGACTACGGAAGAAGAAGAGGACTATGAACCCAAGGGAAAGGAGGAGACGAGCTCAGATGAAGATGAAGTCCCATTACCTCAACCTGGGGACATGCATGTGGAGTTCGAAAAGTCAAGCCTCCCCTGATAGAGCAAAGAAACCTAAGATCGAGTTTATCCCTTTTCGCCTCTTGCAGGAAAACAAACAAGAATTATGCAAGAAGATATTAAGCCTTGAGCAGGAGATCGATGACCTAAGGGATCAAAAAAATTTCCTCAAGCGCAAATTAAGGAAGAAGCCTACGCCATCAAAAAAACCAACACCCTCTTCACCAACAAAGAAGGAGACATAATCACATGCGTATGGGCACTCCCCTTCGCAACTTCGAAGCTTGGGGGAGGTGCCCCCGTATCGTATCACTATCACTTTTACCTTTACTGTTTTTCTTAGTTCGATCCATTTGTTAATATCTTGATCTAGTAGAATAAAGTTTTAGTATGATCTAGATTTGAGTTTTGCCTTATGATCCCTTCATGTAACCGAGTCCGTGAACTATACAATAAAGATTAGTGTTGAGTCAAGGGCTTGATTATTTTGCCATGATCTTGAGTGAATAAAAGAAAAGAGAAAAGAATAAAAAGAAAATAAAAGAGATCATATGGATCTTATGGAGAGTAATGAGCTCACATATAAAGAGAATTATGAATAAAAGTTGTTGAGAGTTGACAAACATAGTTTTGATCATCGTTGCAATTAATAGGACGTAATAAAGAAAGAGAAGTCTTCACATATAAATATACTATCTTGGACATCTTCTATGATTGTGAGCACTCATTAAAATATGACATGCTAAAGAGTTGATGTTGGACAAGGAAGACAATGTAATGGGTTATGTTTTCCTACATCTGAGATAAATTATATTGTCATGGATCATCCAACATGGTTGAGCTTGCTTTTCCCCCTCATGCTAGCTAAATTCTTTGCACCAAGTAGAGATACTACTTGTGCTTCCAAATACCCTTAAATCCAGTTTAGCTATGAGAGTCCACCATATCTACCTATGAATTGAGTAAGATCCTTCAAGTAAGTTGTCATCAGTGCAAGCAATAAAAGTTGCTCTCTAAATATGTATGACTTATTAGTGTGGGAGAAAATAAGTTTTATACGATCTTGTGATGTGGAAGAAATAAAAGCGACAGACTACATAATAAAGGTCCATATCACAAGTGGCAACTTAAAGTGACGTTCTTTCACATTAAGATTTTGTGCATCCAACCATAAAAGCGCATGACAACCTCTGCTTCCCTCTGCGAAGGGCCTATCTTTAACTTTTATCTCCTGCCTTACATAAGAGTCATGGTGATCTTCACCTTTCCTTTTTACATTTTATCTCTTGGCAAGCACAATATGGTGGAAAGATCCTGGTATATATAGCTAATTGGATGTGAGTTTTTATGAACTATTATTGTTGACATTACCGTTGAGGTAAACCGTTGGGAGGCAAAACTATAAGCCCCTATCTTTCTATGTGTCCGATTAAAACTACATACCCATAAGTATTGCTTGAGTGTTAGTAATTGTGAAAGACTATATGATAGTTGAGTATGTGGACTTGTTGAAAAGCTCTTATTAACTTATTCCTATGTTATGATAAATTGCAATTGCTTCAATGACTAAGATTATAGTTTGTTAGTTTTCAATGAAGTTTATGATTCATACTTGAAATTGTGATTGAATTGTTACTCTAGCATGTGAGATCATATGGCAAGAATTATATAAGTTGTTGTTCTAAGAATGATCATGATGCCCTCATGTCCGTATTTATTTTTTTCGACACCTCTATCTCTAAACATGTGGACATATTTTTTGATTTCGGCTTTCGCTTGAGGACAAGCGAGTTCTAAGCTTGGGGGAGTTGATACGTCCATTTTGCATCATGCTTTTATATCGATATTTATTGCATTATGGGCTGTTATTACACATTATGTCACAATACTTATGCCTATTCTTTCTTATTTTACAAGGTTTACATAAAGAAGGAGAATGCCAGCAACTGGGATTCTAGGCTGGAAAAGGAGAAAATATTAGAGACCTATTTTGTACAGCTCCAAAAGTCCTAAAACTTCACAGAAGTTATTTTCAGAATATATAAAAAATACTGAGTGCAAGAAGTACCAGAGGGGGGCCACTCACCAGCCACGAGGATATGGAGCGCGCCATACCCCCTGGGGGCGCCCCCTACCTCGTGGCCCCCCTGGTGGCCCTCCGATGCCTATCTTCTACTATATGGAGTCTTTCGTTGAGAAAAAATTTATAAGAAAGCTTTCAGGATGAGACTCCGCCGCCACGAGGCGGAACCTTGTCGGAACAAATCTAGGGCTCCGGCCGAGCTGTTCTGCCGGGGACACTTCCCTTTGGGAGGGGGAAATCATCGCCATCATCATCACCAATGCGCCTATCATCGGGAGGGGTCCATTCTCCATCAACATCTTCACCAGCACCATCTCCTCTCAAACCCTAGTTCATCTCTTGTATCCAATTCTTGTCTCCAAGTCTGGGATTTGTACCTGTGGGTTTCTAGTAGTGTTGATTGCTCCTTGTAGTTGATGCTAGTTGGTTTATTTGGTGGAAGATCATATGTTCAGATCCTATATGCATATTAATACCCCTCTGATTATGAACATGAATATGCTTTCTGAGTAGTTACGTTTGTTCCTGAGGACATGGGAGAAGTCTTGCTATTAGTAGTCATGTGAATTTGGTATTCATTCGATATTTTGATGAGATGTATGTTGTCTCCCCTTTAGTGGTGTTATATGAACGTCGACTACATGACACTTCACCATTATTTGGGCCTAGAGGAAGGCATTGGGAAGTAATAAGTAGATGATGCGTTGCTAGAGTGACAGAGGCTTAAACCCTAATTTATGCGTTGCTTAGTAAGGGGCTGATTTGGATCCGTATGTTTCATGCTATGGTTAGCTTTACCTTAATACTTCTTTTGTAGTTGAGGCTGCTTGCAATAGGGGTTAATCATAAGTGGGATACTTGTCCAAGTAAGGGCAGTACCCAAGCACCGGTCCACCCACATATCAAATTATCAAAGTACCGAGCACGAATCATATGAATGTGATGAAAACTAGCTTGACAATAATTCCCATGTGTCCTCGGGATCGCTTTTCTCTATAAAAGAATTTGTCCAGGCTTGTCCTTTGCTACAAAAAGGATTGGGCCACCTTGCTCCACTTTGTTTACTTTTGTTACTTCTTGCTCGTTACAAATTATCTTATCACAAAACTATCTGTCACCTATAATTTCAGTGCTTGCAGAGAATACCTTGCTGAAAACCGCTTACCATTTTCTTCTACTCCTCGTTGGGTTCGACACTCTTACTTATCGAAAGGACTACGATAGATCCCCTATACTTGCGGGTCATCTAGTGGTCCTTCAAATCTTCCAAAATGTCCATATGTGCATAGAGACATGTTGATTAAACAAGTGGGAGAGAAAGTAAGTGGTTATCTCGACTCATCCCATATAAATTGTACCTTTTGTCCTTTCCTCACATATAATATGACTTCACACTTTGTAATGCAGAAGCTTAGTAAAAGGTGGTCAGAGGCATCTGCCATGGTCACTGAGTGGCATCATTGGGGGTTTGTGTAGGTTAAATTATCCTGGACTGGTCACTTTGCCGAACGGTATCATTGAGCCAGCTTGGTCATGGGATCACTACAAACTCGCACCCGATTTCCTGGATATCCCTCAGAGGGTTTACGATAACAGAGCCTTGCGAGTGGTCAATGATTTTTGGGTAAGTCCTTTCAAACACCTAAATGTCAATACCAAAAGGTTTAGGGTCAGAAGAATCGTGCAAATGGTGGTTGAGAATATTGCCAAGAAACTAGTCCACGACATGCACTATGAGGAGCGCGTCCGGTTAGTGGTCAAGTATCATGCGGACTATCTCAACCAAAAGATTTCCAAACTGGAGGATCGAGGGAAGCATCTTTCATGGGACAATTACTTCAAGGAAAACGACGATGGATGCTTTCTATTCCCTACATTACTGCAAAATTAGAATCCTTACTAAGATGTATTTTTTAATGAGTTAAATGCACTGAAGGTCCTAAAAGTTTCGTCGGGGTGTCACTTTAGTCGTAATTCTTCCAAAATGCATCTTTATGTCCTAATTCTTTAGTAAGTGGTTCATGCGAGGTCCTTTTTTCACGATCGCTCATTGACCTGCCCACGTGGCGCATTGACCCATGCCACGTCGACAGAGGACCCAACCGCCAGGCAAAAAAAATACACTGGAGGTCCTAATAGTTTCTGGGCAATATCACTTTAGTCCTACTTCTTTCAAAATGCACATTTAGATCATAATTCTATAGTAAGTGGTTCACGCGAGGTCCTTTTTGCACAAACTTTCGCTGACCTGCTTGCGTGACGCGTTGACCCATGCCATGTCAACTTAGAGGCCGTCGTCGTTGCTCTTTTTTTTTACAGAAAGCCCCTTGTAATCCCCCCTCTTAACACTTCCCAACCCCTCACCATCGCCATGGCTGGGGCAGCAAGCTCCTCGGCATGGAAGCGGGTGATGAAGAGGAGCGTTGTAGCAGCGTCGGCCCCGCTGCCTCCTCCACAAGCTCCTACTGCCTAACCCCAAATTGAAGCAAGCAGATTGAGGAACTTAACGAAATAGTGCAAATCGAACTAAATTAATGCCTACAACTAGTGATTGTGGTAGAGTAGAGGAAATCACATAGCTACGGGACGATAGCGGTGAAAAAATTAGGATTTTTTGCAATGTTCCACATCTGCTAGTGAACCTAAATTGACGTGGCATGGGTCAATGCTCAACCAAGCAGGTCTGCAAATGATCGTGCGAAAAAGGACCCCGTGTGAACCACATACTATTTAATTAGGACCTAAACGTGCATTTTGATAGAAGTAGGACTAAAGTGACACTGCCCAAAAACTTTTAGGACCACCAATATATTTTTCTCGCTAGCCGGTTGGGCCCTCTGTCGACGTGGCATGGGTCAACATGCCACGCGGGCAGGTCAACGAGCGCTCGTGAAAAAGGACCTCGGGTGAACCACTTACTAAAGAATTAGGACCTAAAGGTGCAGTTTGTTAGAATTAGGACTAAAGTGACACACCAATGAAATGTTTAGGACCTCTAGTGCATTTAACGCTTTTTTAATTTACAGGTGATTCCTCGATGGTGTGCTGACAAACGTCCGTGCTCGGATAAGATCATCGAACGGTGGACAGATCAGGGTGGCAGAATGAACACAAAGCAATATCTGAACGGCGTAAGTTGATGGGTGTCCAGGACACTATCAAGGCAACCTCACCATCCCAGGTGTCGTCTCCAAACATGTAGGCAACCACATTTCCTTGATTGTTTGGATCGCTTTCTTTTGCAGAAAGAAGACACTGGCAAGGATATCTCTTTTTTCAAGGCATGGACCATCAAACGTACCAAAGACAACAAGGACAAGGACCCTCTCTACCCGGAGAGGGACTGGATCAGCTCTAAAGCCCAGGCAGATGAAGAGAACTACACCAAAAAATTGAAGGAGACGTACGGGCAAGAGGCTGATCCTCACGTGCTACTGGTTGACCCTCTTGTGGCCATTGCCGTGGCAGGTGGTAGACCGAATGGTCGGATGGCGGTTCACCTCGATTCTGTCATAACATCCTCCCTTCCGAGAGTCAACACGCTCCGTGCTATGAGTACAGGCTCTACTCCTACCATAGAGCGTCACGTACCACATTCCGTGAGCATTATTGAGGATATTCAGGTCAGTGCCTCTTCATTGATCCTTCATGGTGCTGCATATTTTCTTTTCAACACTAATGAAATTTGCATTTCCATATTGTAGACTCAACTTATTGACACCGAGAAAGAACGAGATGAAGACTGGTCCAAGCTAAAGGCGCAAGATGATCTAGTGAAGTCTTTGCAACATATGGTGGTCAATCTTTATTCCGTGCAAGGCCAACCAGTGCCAGAGATGCCACTGACTACTGAGTGGAACATTGTGAGTTTCATTCAAACTATTTCTATCACCATTTTCGGCATTACCATGTGCATTCATCTCACTACGTCAATCCTTCACAGTTAAACCCATCACAAGGGACGAATAATATTCCGGTAGTTCCACCTCAAGTTGTTGGAGTTGGGGCAGCAAACAAAATGATGCCTTCTAATGTTGATGTTATCACTCCGATCTCCAAAATCGCGTGAACTTCATGTTATGTTCTGTTTCAAACTGTTCCTTCTATGTGCTTGACAACTCTTGAATCTTGAGACTTGTAAACTTGTGGTAGTCGAGTGTCTTGACTACAATTTCACCTTTTATGCACTATTGCTTTTACGTGGAATGTTTTCCAGAATCATTGCTTTTTTTGTTCAATGATGCCTATATGTGACATGTTCTAAGAGTGATGAACTATATGCTGCTGCTGTATATGTTTAGCTGCAGGAAATAAACAAAAATGAAAAGAAAAATGTTGATGGGCACACCATTACCGAGGGTGCCTCTCGGTAAAGCCTATGGGACTAGACAAGCATGCACCCTTTACCTAGCGGGGCTCTCAGTAAAAGTGCACCAACCAGTAGAACCTGGCACCTTTACCGAGGGGCCTCTCGGCAAAGGATAATAACCAGTAGTGCTCCTGACAACTTTGCCGAGAGGGCTCTCGGTAAAGGTAAAAGGAATGCCGAGAGTGACTCTCGGCAAAGTACGGGCACGACTTTCAGGACAAGTGACGTGGACCTCCCCTATTGGCTAAGTTTGCCGAGAGTAGCACTCGGCAAAGATGGTGCTTTGCTGAGAGCCCCTCTCGCCAAAGTTGGCCCTCGGCCTGTTCACGTGGCCCCACATGTCAGGAGCCGACACATGTCCGCCTCCTACTAGCTATCTTTGCCAAGAGCCCCTCTCGACAAAGTTGGCCCTCATCCTGTTCACGTGGGCCCACATGTTAGGAGCTGACACATGTCAGCCTCCTACTGGCTATCTTTGCTGAGAGCCCCTCTCGGCACATTTGGCCCTCGGCCTGTTCACGTGGGCCCACATGTCAGGAGCTAACATATGTTAGCCTCCTACTGGCTATCTTTGCCGAGAGCCAATCTCGGCAATGTTGGCCCTCGGCCTATTCACATGGGCCCACATGTCAGGAGCTGACACGTGTCAGCCTCCTACTGGCTATCTTTGCCGAGAGCCCCTCTGGGCAATGTTGGCCCTCGGCCTGTTCACGTGGGCCAACATGTCAGGAGCTGACACATGTCAGCCTCCTACTGGCCATCTTTGCCAAGAGCCCCTCTCTGCAATGTTGGCCCTCGGCCTGTTCACGTGGGCCCACATGTCAGGAGCAGACATGGCAACCATCGTCCCCGCCTGGCATCCGTTATCTACTTTATTTTGCTGAGAGGGGTTGTTTATCTCTCGGCAAAGGCTTTTCCAAGTGCCCGTGTTTTGGCTCTCGGCAGATTCTTGTTTGTCGAAGAGGTGTACGCTGGGTGCCTTTTGCCAAGGGTGACACTCGGCAAATGCTTTGTCGGCGGTTTTCGGGCCTTTGCCGAGTGTCCGTGGCACTCGGCGTACGTCAGAATTCCAGTAGTGTTTGTATTTCCCCAACTTTTTGTCAACATACATATTTACTTATGTATATTTGCATGTGATGTTGTTTTGTGCTTTGCCTTGTATGGAATGGTTAATGAACCGTCAAGGTCTCCAACCACTCTTTTCTGTTTTTCATTTTCTCAAAGGACGAAAGAGTTCCAAGCTTGGAAGTTTGCCGGGGGGAGTGATGGTGTGGATACCACCCAGTTTCGTTCAAGTGATCATTTTGTGCGACAAAAAATGCAGTACAAGGAAAAACTAAGTTGAAGAACTTTGAAACAAATTCATTGTTACATTGGCAATTTTCCCTTGAATGATTTAATCTTTGTATCAGAAACATGCACGTGAAGGAATCTTGGCATGATCACTTGCACTGTTATTTTGTTTCGAGTCCGCTCGACAAAATAACTAGCTGCATTGGGACCGTCTAAGGTAAAACTTGTCAGCATGTGACATTTCCAACAGGATGCAAAGGATCCGTTGCTCAAGCACTCGTGGAAAGTGCGTGCACCGGCAAGCCTCCGGCAAGCGTAGGGTATGAACATTGTAACGCCCGGATAATCTTGCTATAGTAATCCCACGCTAATCATGCCATGTCATCCCGATTACTGTTGCTAAACGCCCATTAGTTCAAACCGCGTCAAATTCAAATTTAAAATTAAAATTAATGTCGGCAATAAAAGTTTTCAAAATTGAAACAAATATGTTCGGTGGTTGCCAAAAATTACAAAGGTAATTATGGTGCAGCAAACACATTTTTATAAAATGTCTAATTAATTTAAAAGGTTTAAAAACAGAAGTGCAAATAGATAAAAACAAAACAAAAAAAGAAGAAGAGAGAAACCCCCCTGGGCCGTGGACCAACTGGGCCAACCCAACCGGCCCAGCCGGCCACCCCACCAGGCCGGCCCAACCAGCCCCCACTCCCCATAACCCCCCACTCCACCCGTCAAACCCTAGCCCACTCCCC
>NW_021242778.1:67104-76489 GCF_002162155.2 Triticum dicoccoides | reverse complement strand
AGCCCTATCCCCTTCGCCCTCGCTCGATGGCCGACGCCGCCTAGACCTCGCCGGAGGCCACGTCGCCGGACTCCCCTGCTGGCCTGCATCCTCTACGCCGCCTCGTCCACGTCTCCAACCCCACCTCAAGCCCCACTGCCCTTAACCCTACGGCCCCAGTGAGCGCCTCCCTCTCCTCGTCTCTCCCTCACCGCGCCGCCCCGTTCCTCCCTGTCGCTGCTACCCCCACCGTGGCGTCCTCGCCGGCGACAACCGCGCCCTGCTAGCTGCGCTCAGCGCTCCAATGCCCCGCCTGCGTGCCCCTGCTCCGCCTCGCCGCCTGCTTCCCCTGCTGCCGCCCGCACGCGCTGCCCCTCCCCGCCGATCCCCGCGCCCCACTCCGGTGCCGCTCGACGCTCCTCGCGTCCCTCCCGCGCGAGCCACTGGCGGCCAGCCTCGCCGCGGCCGCGGCCCCCCTCGTTGGTCGCCGCCCGGGTCCGCCCTTCGCCTGCTCTCGTGGCTTCATGCTGGCGTGCCGGCACCCGCGCCCAATCGGGTGCACCCGCGAGGGCCATCGCCCGTTCGGGCTGTGCCCGTAACCCGCACGCCCGCAAAGGCCCCTGGGGTCAATGACAGGAGGGCCCCGCCTCCAAAATGTTTTAAAAAAAGGGATATAAAAAAAGAATTTAAAATAATAATAATCAATTGATTACTAAATTAAATAACTAATTAGGACAAATAATTAACCTAATTAACCTCTGTTAGTTAATCTAATTAACTAATTAATGTAGTTAATTAGGTAGTTAGTTAGTTTGTCAATGACAGTGGGACCCACATGTCAGTTTGACTAGGTCAACTGACTAGCTGACTGCTGACATCACCCTGACATCATGCTGATGTCATAATTGCATTTTCTAACTAAATTAATTCTGTTAATTCTAAAAATGATTTAAATCTTTTAAAATTAATAGAAAATAAACCGTAGCTCAGATGGAAAAATTTTGTACATGAAAGTTGCTCAGAACGACGAGACGAACCCGGATAAGCAGCCCGTTCGTCCGCCACGCATCCCTAACCTATCGAACTCGCAACTTTCCCGCTCCGGTTCACCAGTCCGAAAACGCGAAACACCGGGGATACTTTCCCGGATGTCATCCCCCTTCACCGGTATCACCTACTACCGCGTTAGGGCACCTCTAACGCCGTTACTTGTCATGTCATGCATCACTATGCATATGCTTGCCTTATATTTATTGTTTCTTCCCCCTCTTCTCTCGCTATACACCGAGACCGACGCCGCTGCTACCCAGTACGACTACATCGACGACCCCTCTCTCTTGCCAGAGCAACCAGGCAAGCCCCCCCTTTGATCACCAGATATCGCCTACTCTTCTCTATACTGCTTGCATTAGAGTAGTGTAGCATGTTACTGCTTTTCGTTATTCCTATCCTGATGCATAGCCTGTCCTTGCTACTACTGTTGTTACCATTACCTGCTATCCTACTGCCTAGTATAGGATGCTAGTGTTCCATCAGTGGCCCTACACTCTTGTCCGTCTGCCATGCTATACTACTGGGCCGTGATCACTTCGGGAGGTGATCATGGGCATATACAATATACTTTACACAGTTACATTACCTGTGATACTGTTCGGAGATGGGGGCTGAAGGGGCAGGTGGCTCCATCCCGGTAGAGGTGGGCCTGGGTTCCCGACGGCCCCCGACGGCCCCCGACAGTTACTTTGAGGCGGAGCGATAGGGCAGGTTGAGACCACCTAGGAGAGAGGTGGGCCTGGCCCTGGTCGATGTTCGCGGATACTTAACACGTTTAACAGGATCTTGGTATTTGATCTGAGTTTGGCTACTGGCCTATACGCACTAACCATCTATGCGGGGACAGATATGGGCACTCGACGTCGTGGTATCAGTCGAAGCACTTCGTGACGCCAGCGACTGAGCGGCGCGCGCCGGGTTGGACCGTGTAACGTGACTTCCTTTGTAATGGAGGTTGCTAGGTCTGCTCTCCGGCCGCGTATGCAACGTGCAGGTGTGCTATGGGCGATGGGCCCAGACCCCTGGGCGCTTAGGTTTAGACCGGCGTGCTGGCCTCTCTGTTGTGCCTAGGTGGGGCTGCGACGTGTTGATCTTCCGAGGCCGGGCATGACCCAGAAAAGTGTGTCCGGCCAAATAGGATCGAGCGTGTTGGGTTATGTGGTGCACCCCTGCAGGGAAGTTAATCTATTCGAATAGCCGTGATCTTCGGTAACAGGACGACTTGGAGTTGTACCTTGACCTTATGACAACTAGAACCGGATACTAAATAAAACACACCCTTCCAAGTGCCAGATACAACCGGTGATCGCTCTCTCACAGGGCGACGAGGGGAGGATCATCGGTTAGGATTATGCTATGGGATGCTACTTGGAGGACTTCAGTCTACTCTCTTCTATATGCCGCAAGACGGAGGCTGCCAGAAGCGTAGTCTTCAAAAGGATTAGTTATCCCCCTCTTATTCTGGCATTCTGTAGTTCAGTCCACATATTATACCCTTATTCCATTTGATACCCATGCATATGTAGTGTAGCTCCTTGCTTGCGAGTACTTTGGATGAGTACTCACGGTTGCTTTCTCCCTCTTTTCCCCATATCCCTCCTACCTGGTTGTCGCAACCAGAAGTTGGAGCCCAGGAGCCAGACGCCACCTTCGACGACGACTCCTACTACACCGGAGGAGCCTACTACTACGTGATGCCCGTTGACGACGACCAGGAGTAGTTAGGAGGATCCCAGGCAGGAGGCCTGCGCCTCTTCCGATCTGTATCCCAGTTTGTGCTAGCCATCTTATGGCAACTTGTTTAACTTATGTCTGTACTCAGATATTGTTGCTTCCGCTGACCCGTCTATGATCGAGCTCTTGTATTCGAGCCCTCGAGGCCCCTGGCTTGTAATATGATGCTTGTATGACTTATTTTATTTGTAGAGTTGTGTTGTGATATCTTCCCGTGAGTCCCTGATCTTGATCGTACACGTTTGCATGTATGATTAGTCTATGATTAAATCGGGGCGTCACAAGTTGGTATCAGAGGCGACTGCCTGTAGGAATCCCCCTTCCACACTCCTTGGCCGAAGTTGAGTCTAGACATTGCAAAATCTTTTACAAACATGGCTGTGTGCCTTACGGGCCCACATCGCTATCTGGGTGGTATTAGGCTCTTTTACTCCTCGATCCTTACTCTGGGACACTGAACTCTCTCCTACTCGGGTTAAACGATTTTACTAACTCTAACACTAGGATCCCGTGACCACGTTCACCCCGAAGTTGGATAAGCCCTAGTTATTCTTTAGAGTAGTATCTGAACATTATCCACATTGTCATTTGACTCCTGTGAAAACATCTTTGTTTTCAGATGGAACCCACGAGGCAGGTCGTGCGCCACACGACGGCCATTGGTGCCTCAGGATCACCTGTTGTGTTAGTTGAGATGATGACCTATCTGGGTTATCGCTGGCACCCTGAGTACACCGTCTATGAGGAGTATCAGGACTTCAACCAAGAGCAGTACCATGCCATCGTCCACCTCTACTCTTGGGAGTATGACTCCACTACTGTGCTGCACACTGCTCATGGTGTTGGAGTGACTATCGATATGGTGGTCCACGATGCTGCTTATGCTGCTCTAACACGTCTTCGTGGAGAGTATCAGGAGTTGGATACCTCCCCCTTCAGGCACATTGCTATCGCATCCGATGTTAGTGCGGAGGGATACTACACTGCTGCCTACTCCATTGTCACCCGAGAGCCCTTCTACCATCAGAACCTGGTTCTGCATGCTGATGGGCCGGATAGAGCTAACCGAGCTCTTCGCCACGAGTTGTACACCACCCGTCAGCACCTGTATCGTGCTCTGACGCTGTTGCACCCCTCTGTCCGCTCTGGTGATCTGTCGCATTCTGCGATCTACCCTGCCCGGACCGTGATGCCCCAGGGCGTCGGCTGGCCAGATGTGGGAGGCTACTCTCCTGCATTGGGTCCTCTCCTACCACCTGCGCATCGGGTTCCGCACTAGAGTATCCGCGGACCCCAGGCTACTCGCGTGGAGGTCTTCCCTTCGCGTCACTACCAGCTGTCGGGCTACACCTACCTCCGCAGTACCGCATGGGACTGACGTAGACTTGCTTATTAGGGTTAGGTGCATTCGCCGCGAGCCTGTGTGCCGCCTATGATGCCTTAGCCTATGTACTGAGCACCGTGTAACGAACTCTATGCATTATCTCTTTCGTAAGATATGCCGACTACTATGTAGTATCTATCGTGCTGCTTTCGTTGTGCATGTTTCATCATGAATGATTCTCGTCTTTGCAAATTTCTCAATGCCGAACTACCCCTGTTATATATTAGCAGGATGGTTAGACCAGGTGGTCGTGGTCGTGGTGGCAACGCCCCACCACCGCCTGAGTACATGACTGGTATGATCCAACAGCTTGAGATGAATCGCCAGTTCATGGAGAACATGATGGCTCAGTTTCCTCGCCCCAATATGAACCAGCAGCCAACCCCAGTAACTCTGCAGGATTTCATGCGCCTGAACCCAACTGTGTACCGCAGCTCAACTCAGCCTCTGGATGCTGATGACTGGCTCCGTGACATCACCTATGAGATGGAGTCTGCTGATGTAGCCCCTGCCATCTATGTCACGTTTGCTTCCTTCTTCCTGAAGGGACCCGCGGCTCAATGGTGGGACAGCCACAGGCGTACCCTGCCAGCTGGAACAATCATCACCTGGCCAGACTTCCAAGCTGCCTTCCGAGCTCGCTTCATTCCTCGGGGAGTCATGTACCGGAAGAAGCGTGAGTTCCGCAACCTCACCCAAGGCAACAAGACTGTTGAAGCTTATCAGTGGGAGTTTCTGGACTTGTTCCGCTATGCTGAAGAAGACATTGCAACTGATGCACACAGACAGGAGAAGTTCTGTGATGGCCTTCAAGCTGACATCAAGCTCGCACTTCTAGTGCATGACTTTGCTGATTTCGCCACTCTGGTGAACAAGGCCATCAATGTCGAAACTGGTCTGCAGGAATAGCAGAGCTCTCACAGGCGCAACCGTGACACGGGCTCATCTTCGGGCCCGTCTTCGCAGAAGCACAAGATATGGATTCCCAACAGCATGTACCAGCCGAATGCACCTGCCCCAAGGCAGACCTATGCTGCACCTCGTCTGCCTGCTCCTCCAACTAGGCAGCCAAGACTTCCAGCCCCACCACTACAAGCTCCTGTTCCCACTCCTAATAATGGTCTGTGCTACAAGTGTGGTCAACCAGGTCACCTTGCCAGGAACTGCTATCAGAATCAGAATCAACTGTCCCTTCCCGCAACTGGCCGTGGAAGCAACCAACCCCGCAACAACAGTGCCAAGTCTTATGGTCGTGTTCATGCCAACCACGTTGATCTCAACGAAGCTCAAGACCAGCCTGCTACTGTGATGGGTACACTCCTCGTAAATTCAGTACCAGCATCCATTTTATTCGATTCAGGAGCATCGCATTCATTCATGTCAGAAGATTTGGCATACAAGCATGACGTTAAATGTGAGGAGATGAACACTTCGGTATTGGTAAAAACCCCCGTGGGACAATGTCAAACCTCACTGGTTGGCATCGATGTCCCCGTGGAAATTGAAGGGCTGGAATTCTATGCCTCTCCCATTATCCTGAAGTCGTCTAACATCGACCTCATTTTGGGAATGGATTGGTTGAAAGCGCATACTGCTTCTATAGTTTGCGCCACTAAGGTCGTCCATCTGCTACACCCCTCTGACAAAATAATAGCTTACCAAGCTCATCTAGTTCAGAACGCCGAGGCACGACTTTATGTCTTGAATGCGTTGAACGCTGCGCCACTCGAGGGCATTGAAAACATTCCCGTCGTTCGTGAATTCCAAGACGTCTTCCCAGAAGAACTTCCAGGGATTCCCCCTGCTAGAGCTGTCGAGTTCATCATCGACTTGAAACCCGGCACCACCCCTATAGCTAAACGACCCTATAAGATGCCGCCGCATGAACTCATTGAGCTTAAGGAGGAAATCGACAAATCTCTTGTCAAAGGTTTCATTCGCCAAAGTTGCTCTCCTTGGGGAGCACCTTCTCTTTTTGTTAGGAAGAAGGATGGGACAAACCGATTGGTCCAAGACTACCGTCCTATAAACCAAGCTACCATTCAGAATAAATACCCTCTTCCTTGGATCAATGATCTTTATGATCAACTGGCTGGCTCATCAGTGTTCTCCAAACTCGACTTGAGGTTGGGTTACCACCAGATCCGTGTTCGTGAGGAGGACAT
Source organism: Triticum dicoccoides (assembly GCF_002162155.2). Taxonomy (NCBI): domain Eukaryota; kingdom Viridiplantae; phylum Streptophyta; class Magnoliopsida; order Poales; family Poaceae; genus Triticum; species Triticum dicoccoides. Next base: position 70,174 of record NW_021242778.1, on the reverse strand, counting down.
CCCAAAAACCGCCTTCGTGACTCGGTATGGATCATACGAGTACACCGTCATGTCATTCGGCTTAACGAATGCTCTAGCCACCTTCTCTCGTCTGATGATCTATATATTCATGGATTACCTCGACAAGTTCGTCGTGGTTTATTTGGACAATATCCTTGTATTTTCCAAGAATGAAGAAGAACATGCTGCACATCTTCATCTTGTGCTGGAAAAACTTCGAGAGCATCAACTGTATGCTAAGTATTCCAAGTGCGAATTCTGGCTCCCCGAAGTAACCTATCTTGGGCATGTCATCTCCAAGGATGATATTGCCGTCAACCCTGAACGATTTCAGGCTATTCTCGATTGGACTCCTCCGAAGAATGTCAAGCAAGTCCGAAGTTTTCTCGGTCTCGCCAGCTATTGCCGTCGATTCGTCGAGAACTTCTCCAAGATTGCCAGGCCTCGGACTAATCTGTTACATAAGGGTGTCAAGTTCGAATGGACAGACAAGTGTCAGGAAAGTTTCCAGGCGCTCAAAGACAAGTTGACTTCTGCCCCCGTGCTTGCTCCACCTGATACTAAGAAGGACTTCGTCATTTACTGCGACGCTTCCCGTCAAGGATTAGGTTGTGTCCTAATGCAAGAGCGCAGAGTGATTGCTTATGCCTCTCGTCAACTGCGCCCTCACGAAGAAAACTACCCAGTCCACGACCTCGAGCTTGCTGCTGTCATTCATTCACTGAAGCAGTGGCGACACTACCTTCTCGGTAATCGTTGCGAGATCTTCACCGACCACCAAAGTCTGAAGTATCTGTTTACTCAGCCAGATCTGAACCTCCGTCAGCAAAGATGGATGGAGACTGTTGCAGACTTTGACGTGGGTATATCATATACCCCCGGCAAGGCTAATGTAATGGCTGATGCCTTGAGCCGCAAGTCTTACTACAACCACCTCCAGGTTCACAAAGTTCAGCCTTCGCTTGTCGAAGAATTTAGAAAGCTGAACCTCCATATTGTTCCTCCTGGAGCACTCACTCCCCCTCCCCCGGAGTTCCGCAAGATGAATCTTCTTGTTGTTACTAAGGGTTCTCTAAATACCCTGGCTGTCGTACCAGATCTCGTAGCTGGTATAAAGACTATACAAGGTTATGACTCTGAAGTCCATAAGATTAAACGCCATCTAGCAGAAGGAAAGCCCTCATTCTTCACTATCGCCGATGATGGCGCCTTGTATTTCAAAGGCCGCCTAGTGGTACCATGTTCGAAGAAAAACCTGGATAAGACTAAAAGGGTTATGCAAGAAGCCCATGATACGCCTCTGTCCATCCATCCTGGTAGTACGAAGATGTACCAGGATATTCGTCAAAGATTCTGGTGGTCTAATATGAAACAGGACATTGCTCGTTATGTTGCTGAGTGTGACGTTTGTCGCCGAATCAAAGCAGAGCATCAAAGGCCTGCTGGAACTCTGCAACCTATCTCTATTCCTGAATGGAAATGGGACCATGTTGAAATGGACTTCGTCACTGGATTTCCCAAATCGCAGAAAGGTAATGATGCTATTCTTGTCGTCATTGACCGGCTTTCCAAAGTTGCCCATTTTCTGGCGGTCAAAGAGACAATCACTGCTAGTCAGCTTGCTACTCTCTACATGGCCAGAATTGTTTCACTTCACGGAATTCCACTGGTTATCAGTTCAGACCATGGCAGCTTATTCACTTCAAGGTCTTGGGCGAGTTTCCAAGAAGCTATGGGAACTCATCTGTCGTTCAGTACTGCATTTCATCCTCAGTCGCAAGGACAGGTTGAACGTGTCAACCAAGTTCTTGAAAACATGCTTCGAGCTTGTGTAATCTCATTCGGCAAGAAATGGGAGGAATCTCTTCCATATGCCGAGTTCTCTTATAATAATAGCTATCAAGCTAGTCTGAAGATGTCCCCCTTCGAAGTGCTATATGGACGAAAGTGTCGAACCCCTCTGAACTGGTCAGAAACTGGGGAACGTCCACTCTTTGGTCCGGATATTATCCAAAAGGCCGAAGAACAAGTTCGCATTATTCATGAGAATCTCAAGACTGCTCAGTCACGTCAGAAAAGTCAGTATGACCATCATCACCAAGACATGGTCTATCAACCTGGCGAAAAGGCTTATCTTCGAGTTACACCATTGAAGGGTGCACACTGCTTCGGGATCAAAGGAAAGCTAGCTCCCCGCTATATTGGTCCTTTCACTATTCTCGAAAGGCATGGAAAGGTGGCATATCAACTGGAGCTTCCGCCGAACCTTTCTCAGGTTCACGATGTGTTCCACGTGTCACAACTCCGACGCTGCTTCAAGGACCCGATCCGAGCAGTGGATCATGAAGTGCTTGAATTGCAACAAGACCTCTCCTATAAAGAGCATCCGGTCCGCATTCTCGACCAAGCTGAACGCCGCACACGTCAGAAGGCGATCAAGTTCCTCAAGGTCCAGTGGTCGAATCACTCTGAAGACGAAGCCACCTGGGAACGCGAGGATCGTCTTCGTGATGACTACCCCGCACTGTTTCCTTCTACCTCCTAAATCTCGGGACGAGATTTCTTGTAGTGGAGGAGATTTGTAACGCCCGGATAATCTTGCTACAGTAATCCCACGCTAATCATGCCATGTCATCCCGATTACTGTTGCTAAACGCCCGTTAGTTCAAACCGCGTCAAATTCAAATTTAAAATTAAAATTAATGTCGGCAAAAAAAGTTTTCAAAATTGAAACAAAAATGTTCGATGGTTGCCAAAAATTAAAAAGGTAATTATGGTGCAGCAAACACATTTTTACAAAATGTCTAATTAATTTAAAAGGTTTAAAAACAGAAGTGCAAATAGATAAAAACAAAACAAAACAAAAAGAAGAGAGAAACCCCCCTGGGCCGTGGCCCAACTGGGCCAACCCAGCCGGCCCAGCCGGCCACCCCACCAGGCCGGCCCAACCACCCCCCACTCCCCATAACCCCCCACTCCACCCGTCAAACCCTAGCCCACTCCCCACTTCCCCCACGACGCTCCCCCTCGCTCTGGATCTGGATCGGGAGGAGCCCGATCCCCTTCGCCC
>NW_021242778.1:40790-65258 GCF_002162155.2 Triticum dicoccoides | reverse complement strand
GTGCCCCTGCTCCGCCTCGCCGCCTACTTCCCCTGCTGCCGCCCGCACGCGCTGCCCCTCCCTGCCGATCCCCACGCCCCACTCCGGTGCCGCTCGACGCTCCTCGCGTCCCTCCCGCGCTAGCCACTGGCGGCCGGCCTCGCCGCGGCCGCGGCCCCCCTCGTTGGTCGCCGCCCGGGTCCGCCCCTCGCCTGCTCTCGCGGCTTCACGCCGGCGCGCCGGCACTCACGCCCAATCGGGTGCACCCGCGAGGGCCATCGCCCATTCGGGCTGTGCCCGTAACCCGCACGCCCGCAAAGGCCCCGGGGGTCATTGACAGGAGGGCCCCGCCTCCAAAACGTTTTAAAAAAAGGGATATAAAAGAAAGAATTTAAAATAATAATAATAATAATCAATTGATTACTTAATTAAATAACTAATTAGGACAAATAATTAACCTAACTAACCTCTGTTAGTTAATCTAATTAACTAATTAATGTAGTTAATTAGGTAGTAAGTTAGTCTGTCAATGACAGTGGGACCCACATGTCAGTTTGACTAGGTCAACTGACTAGCTGACTGCTGACATCACCCTGACATCATGCTGATGTCATAATTGCATTTTCTAACTAAATTAATTCCGTTAATTCTAAAAATGATTTAAATCTTTTAAAATTAATAGAAAATAAACCGTAGCTCAGATGGAAAAACTTTGTACATGAAAGTTGCTCAGAACGACGAGACGAACCCGGATACGCAGCCCGTTCGTCCGCCACGCATCCCTAACCTATCGAACTCGCAACTTTCCCCCTCCGGTTCACCGGTCCGAAAACGCGAAACACCGGGGATACTTTCCCGGTTGTCATCCCCCTTCACCGGTATCACCTACTACCGCGTTAGGGCACCTCTAACGCCGTTACTTGTCATGTCATGCATCACTATGCATATGCTTGCATTATATTTATTGTTTCTTCCCCCTCTTCTCTCACTAGACACCGAGACCGACGCCGCTGCTACCTAGTACGACTACATCGACGACCCCTCTCTCTTGCCAGAGCAACCAGGCAAGCCCCCCCTTTGATCACCAGATATCGCCTACTCTTCTCTATACTCCTTGCATTAGAGTAGTGTAGCATGTTACTGCTTTTCGTTATTCCTATCCTGATGCATAGCCTGTCCTTGCTACTACTGTTGTTACCATTACCTGCTATCCTACTGCCTAGTATAGGATGCTAGTGTTCCATCAGTGGCCCTACACTCTTGTCCGTCTTCCATGCTATACTACTGGGCCGTGATCACTTCGAGAGGTGGTCACGGGCATATACAATATACTTTACACAGTTACATTACCTGTGATACTGTTCGGAGATGGGGGCTGAAGGGGCAGGTGGCTCCATCCCGGTAGAGGTGGGCCTGGGTTCCCGACGGCCCCCGATGGTTACTTTGAGGCGGAGCGACAGGGCAGGTTGAGACCACCTAGGAGAGAGGTGGGCCTGGCCCTGGTCGATGTTCGCGGATACTTAACACGTTTAACGAGATCTTGGTATTTGATCTGAGTCTGGCTACTGGCCTATACGCACTAACCATCTATGCGGGGACAGTTATGGGCACTCGACGTCGTGGTATCAGCCGAAGCACTTCGTGACGCCAGCGAATGAGCGGCGTGCGCCGGGTTGGACCGCGTAACGTGACTTCCTTTGTAATGGAGGTTGCTAGGTCTGCTCTCCGGCTGCGTACGCAACGTGCAGGTGTGCTATGGGCAATGGGCCCAGACCCCTGTGCGCTTAGGTTTAGACCGGCGTGCTGGCCTCTCTATTGTGCCTAGGTGGGGCTGTGACGTGTTGATCTTCCGAGGCCGGGCATGACCCAGAAAAGTGTGTCCGGCCAAATGGGATCGAGCGTGTTGGGTTATGTGGTGCACCCCTGCAGGGAAGTTAATCTATTTGAATAGCCGTGATCTTCGGTAACAGGACGACTTGGAGTTGTACCTTGACCTTATGACAACTAGAACCGGATACTAAATAAAACACACCCTTCCAAGTGCCAGATACAACCGGTGATCGCTCTCTCACAGGGCGACGAGGGGAGGATCATCGGTTAGGATTATGCTATGGGATGCTACTTGGAGGACTTCAGTCTACTCTCTTCTATATGCCACAAGACGGAGGCTGCCAGAAGCGTAGTCTTCAAAAGGATTAGTTATCCCCCTCTTATTCTGGCATTCTGCAGTTCAGTCCACATATGATACCCTTATTCCATTTGATACCCATGCATATGTAGTGTAGCTCCTTGCTTGCGAGTACTTTGGATGAGTACTCACGGTTGCTTTCTCCCTCTTTTCCCCCTATCCCTCCTACCTGGTTGTCGTAACCAGATGTTGGAGCCCAGGAGCCAGACGCCACCTTCGACGACGACTCCTACTACACCGGAGGAGCCTACTACTACGTGATGCCCCCTGACGACGACCAGGAGTAGTTAGGAGGATCCCAGGCAGGAGGCCTGCGCCTCTTTCGATCTGTATCCCAGTTTGTGCCAGCCATCTTATGGCAACTTGCTTAACTAATGTCTGTACTCAGATATTGTTGCTTCCGCTGACCCGTCTATGATCGAGCTCTTGTATTCGAGCCCTCGAGGCCCCTGGCTTGTAATATGATGCTTGTATGACTTATTTTATTTGTAGAGTTGTGTTGTGATATCTTCCCGTGAGTCCCTGATCTTGATCGTACACGTTTGCGTGTATGATTAGTGTACGATTAAATCGGGGAGTCACAAACATCATGCAAAGACAAGATAAAAACAAGGGAGATTGCTGGCATTCATTCATCAGAGCAAGTTGTATTACAACTGTTGGAAATATGCCCTAGAGGCAATAATAAAGTGGTAATTATTACATTTCCTTAATCATGATAAAGGTTTATTATTCATGCTTTAATTGTATTGACTGAAACCTTAAATAAATGTGTGGATACATAAACAAATACCGTGTCCCTAGCGAGCCTCTACTAGACTAGCTCATTAATCAAAGATGGTTAAGGTTTCCTAACCATAAACATGAGTTGCCATTTGATAACGGGATCATATACTTAGGAGAATGATGTGATGGACAAGACCCATCCGTAGCATAACATATTATGGTTCAGTTTATTGCTACTGCTTTCTTAATGTTAGATACATGTTTCTTAGACCATGGGATCATACAAATCCCGGACTCCGGAGGAATCCTGGACCGGCAGATTGGTAAGAGACATCATAGAACTCACCATATCTTATAAGGTTCGATTAGGATGTTCGGACACACCATTACCTTGTGGTGTTCCACGTGGCGTCAACTGTGAAACAATTCCACATTGTCTTAAGTGATTGCCAAACTCATAACTCAGATGTTCTCCCCTTCGATCAGAGCGTAGGAACATGATCTTCTTGTGACGATGATTTTCAATTTCACTCTGAAATTGCTTGAACCTTTCAAACCTTTCAGACTTGTGGTTCATCAAGTAAATAGTCCCATATCTACTCAAATCGTATGTGAAGGTGAGAAAATAACGATATCCACCGCACGCCTCAATGCTTATGGGATCGCACACATCAGTATGTATGAGCTCCAACAAGTCACTTCACCGTTCCATTATTTCGGAGAGCGGGGTCTTAGTTATCCTGCCCAACAGGCATGGCTCGCATGTGTCAAGCGATTTAAAATCAAGTGACTCCAAACGTCCATCAGCATGGAATTTCTTCATGCTTTTTACACCAATATGACCTAAGCGACAGTGCCACAAGAAAGTGGTACTATCATTATCAACTCTACATCTTTTGGCATCAATAATATGTATATGTGTATCACTACCATCGAGATTCAATAAACCATTCACATTGGGTGCATGACCATAAAAGGTATTATTCACGTAAACAGAATAACCATTATTCTCTAACTTAAATGAATAATCGTATTGCAATGGACATGATATAATCATGTTCATCCTCAACGTAGACACCCGATAACATTTATCTAGGTTAAACACTAATCCCGAAGGTAGAGGGAGCGTGCGATGGTGATCACATCGACCTTGAAAACACTTCCAACACACATCGTCACCTCGCCCTTAGCCAGTCTCCGTTTAGTTTGTAGCTTTTGCTTCAAGTTACCAATATTAGCAACTGAACCGATATCCAATACCCAAGTGCTACTAGGAGTACTAGTAAGGTACACATCAATAACATGTATATCAAATATACTTTGTTGAAGTTGCCAGCCTTCTTATCTACCAAGTATTTGGGGTAATTCCGCTACTTGTGACCATTCCCCTTACAATAGGAGCACTTAGTCTCGGGTTGGGTTTAATCTTGGGTTTCTTCACTGAGACGGCAACTGACCTGCCATCCAAGAAGTCTTCCCTCCTTGCCCTTGCCCTTATTGAAACAAGTGGTCTCGTTAACCATCAACACTTGATGATCCTTCTTGATTTCTACCTTCGCGACCTAAAGCACTGCGAATGGCTCTGGGATCATATCCACCCCTTGCATGTCATAGTTCATCACGAAGTTCTAGCAGCTTGGTGATAGTGACTAGAGAACTCTGTCAATCACTATCTTATCTGGAAGATAAACTCCCACTCGATTTAAGCGATTGTAGTACCCCAGACATCTGAGCGCATGCTCACAGGCTGAGCAATTCTCCTCCATCTTTGTAGGCAAAGAATTTGTCAGAGGTCTCATACCTCTTAACATGGGCATGAGCCTGAAATACCAATTTCAGTTCTTGGAACATCTCATATGTTCCATGGCGTTCAAAACGTCATTGAAATCCCGATTCTAAACCATAAAGCATGGCGCACTAAACTATCAAGTAGTCATCAAAACATGTCTGTCAGTTGTTCACAACATCCACAGACAGCACTGGAGGGGTTGGCACACTGAGCGGTGCATCAAGGACATAAGCCTTCAATTTAGTAGTGAGAAAAATCCTTAGACCACAGACCTAGTCCACATAATTTCTTACAATATCTTTCTACTTAGTATTTCTCTAGGAACATATTAAAACAGGGAGCTACAGCGCGAGCTATTGATCTACAACATAATTTGCAAAGACAACTTAGACTATTTTTCATGATAAATGAGTTCAACTAATCAAATTACTTAAAACTCCCACTCAAATAGACATCCCTCTGGTCATCCAACTGTAACATGATCCAAATTCACCAACCGAAGTCCGATCATCATGTGAGATGAGGTGGTGTCAATGGTGAACATGAAAAGATTTACAAGTGAAACCCCATAAAATAAATTTGATATTTTTGGATGACCTATAAAATCAGCTAGATTGATTTGTACGACAAATTGCAAAAAGATTACTCAGATAAATCCTTATGCGTAAAAGGATGTGGCCAGATAGATTCATCTATTTTTTGTGTTATGTCAGGACATGGCCAGATATATTCATCGCCAAACAATTTCCATTGAAAAAATGCACCAGAACCAACAAAAAACATGAACGAGATTGATTGCTAATTTCTAACTCGGCGACCTCGGCGACCATGATGCGGCCGGCCTTGGCGACCATGGGACGGGTGTGGGTTGGGGTGGACTTGGGGATCAGCAGCAGCAATTCTCCCGTCGAGGCCTGAGCGTCGGATCACACGGGGCTGGAGCACCTCCGTGTATGGCAGCATCAATGGCGAGCAAGGAAGGCCCGTGTTGGTGTCGATGCGTGTGCCCCGTGCTGGTTGACCTAGAGGCGGGGAGCCACAATGGCCACCAGAGGCGCACGGTAGCGGCGGAGGCCTTGGACTTTTTTTTGTGTGTTTGTGATTGTAGGCGTCGGGTTGTGAACGTGGGACGTCAGCCGATTACGCTTTGAGGGAATACGTATTTGGCGGACGATTTTATGGAAGAATACGGCTGTCCGATTATCATTGCTATATCTCTACTCCTAATGGAGCAGTTGGTAGTCTCCGCCGATCAATTTTCGTCCCACCAGAGACGGTTAATTTTCGTCGTCGATCCCACCTCCCGCAACCTAGCGATTCACCCCTTCCGCCCTCGAGAGCGACAAAAAAACGGCATGCTACCGCGAGGCCCGTTGTGAAACACTACGGTTCATCGACAGAAAATCGTCCTGAAAAATTCTACGACGGTTAACCTACGAAAATAAAACCGAATCGTATTATTCCCAACTGAAACCCTCGCACCCGAATCGTCGTGCCCTCGATGCACTTGCCCACCGCCGTCATTCGTCCCTATTGTTCCTACGTACATGCAGCTTCTGTCACCGCCGCTCAACCCCTTCGCCGCCGCCATCGGCCGCTGAGGACGATCTCGTTGTGGAACCCTGCTCAGGATCGGCTAGAACCCATCTAATCCGCCACTGATCATCGGATCTGCGGCCGATCCCGTGGAGTGCCCAAGATCATGATCGGCTTGACCCTCCAAGGTTGGGCTTGTTCGTTTGTTGCAGCGGCCGCCGCCGATCACTTCCATCTAGGTATTGCGCAATTAACCCTTACAAATCTGAGTGTTAACCCTTACAAATCGGTCATCATCTTACAAATCTGGAACCAGTTTTTGTAGCGTGCTCATACTGGGGAGACCTGGACCATTCAAAGTGGACTCCTGGACAATCATCAAGCCCTTTAGAACCTGCAATGGAAAAATACGGGTTCCTAGACCATTCAAAGTGTACATGAAAGCCATATAACATGGTTGTACCTGGAAAAATACACCTAACTGACACATATGATGTGGCTGCACCTGCTTTGGTCAGTTTGACAGCCCCATCTTCATTAGTCTTTAGATCTGATTGCAAGCTCCATCTGCACATAACTGACACCCAGTTTACATTTAAAAAGCAGGAGCATAATTGAATTTGCATGTTTTTGTATCAGCACATAACTAACACCCACTTTTGGAGTTTGCAGGTGGTGAGTCATCTCAATGCCGGGGTCATCACAAGCAGCAACTGGCAACAGTTTCTGAATTTGCAGCTCACAACAACATCACAGTCAAGAAGTGACACATATAAGATGTAGGAAGGACAGTATTGCAAGCTCCATCTGCACATAAATGACACCCAATTTACATACAAACAGCAGTAGCATAATTGAATTTGCAGGTATTTGTATCAGCACATAACTGACACCCACTTTAGGAGTTTGTAGGTGGTGAGTCACCTCGGTGCCGGGGTCATCAGAATCAGCAACTGGCAACGGTTTCCGAGTTTGCAGCTCACAACAACATCACAAGCAAGAAGTGAAACAAGTAAGAGGTAGTTAGGACACTTATGGAAAATAGCTGTTGTGGTTTCCATGCAATAGTCAACATATGTAGGCCAAATTAAGTAATAAGAAACTGAGTGCATTTTCAATATGTATACGGCTGGAAACATATTATAGAAACAACGTTAATGATAGAATGACAAACTAACATATGTTTCTACTCTTTAAAACAATTCAAGATGACCATCATTTGGATAAATTGAATAAAGAACACTTTGTATGACAAGATTAGTAATTAGTAGAGTTTGTGCCATTTCATATATCACGTCAGGCAAAGGTCATTTAATGTCAGTGTACTGCCCTTACATAGGTGCGTATGGGTAATCCAAAAAGCAAGGCAGTTGACCAGCAACGAGAAGAGGACGTTACTATGGGTATGCTGCAATTCTATCATAAAGTGCTACACATATGTTCTGTGCATTTATGATATTCACAAGCTTTATGCATAATGTTTTGCAGGCCTTACAAGCGGGAGAATTGTTGAAGATAAGAATGCAAGCATCATACCCGTAGCTCAAAATGTTGACGAAAATTATGCTACGGTTCCAGGTATAATGCTTGTATGAATATTGGTGAGAATGTTTCCGCGTACATTGTCGCCTGTATCATTGGCCTTATATTCATCCTGGTTACAACTCTACAGATGGATCAATGTCGTGTCCAATTGGAGAGCATAATGAGGCTTCGTTGTCGGCTCCGAGTATACTAACTGTGGATTATTGCACAGATGGATATGGTACTCACTCATCTACATTTCATATGCCAAGAATGTTAGCTGCATATATTGTCACCTATATATCATTGGTTTTCTTTTCCTACTGGTTACAACTCTACAGATGGATCAAGATCGCTACGGGTTGGAAACCATCAAGATGCTTCGTTCTTGGCTTCGAGTAATCTAACTCTCGATTGTGTCACAATTGTAGATGGCCGCATTTCAAACTCACAAGATGAATATGGTACTGATGCATCCACAATTCATATACCATTACTTATAATAATGGGTGTTCACCTTCATGTACAACATACCACATTTATTTTTTATTGGTAAGCTGTAGGCCATGAACCTTCAAACGATGAGATAGATGGTGCGACAAAACTAAAAGGTATTCCCATGCATGCTTATCCACCATCCATACTGACGTGTTCGGTAGTGGACCCATCATCCAACACTTGTAATTTTTGCTTTATGGGCTTTGTGGTTTTTACTTTTGACATGATGCAGACGATTACGCTGACAAAACAAAGGAGCAGTTCAACGCACAAAGGCATGCAGCTTATCGGAATAAAAAGGACCAGGATAATGTGTTGTTGCAAGAGGTTCATCAGCCCTCTTTGTCGAATTCTGGTAAGTTATTTAATGTGAGTATGCTGACTAATCTTTGCGTCATATAAGTTTTTAAGCTGGTTTCTTATATGTTGTATGAATGTGATCTAAGTGAGTTGTAAATATAACCTTAATACATGATGGGGCTTTTTTATTCACTAACTCTCATACATTTGATTCATCTTGTAGACCATAGGGAACTTAACAACGCATGGAGGCGGGCATCTTATCGCATTAGCAAGTCCGAGGGTTTGAAAAAACAACAAGACGATGGGCACATTGTTCAACGTCGTACCCTAGGTGATATCACGAATGTTCGTCAACCTTCGCATGTGATCCTAGGTACATCAAGTGTTCATGGTATATCAAAAAGCAAGGTCAGCGTCCCCTTGGTATATCAAGTAAGATTACTGACCATGCATGTTGAATCAGATGACTTGAATGACACCAAAGAAAATCTGCAAAGAATGGAAGAAGATCACAAAAGAGACCATAGAATCTCCGGGCCATTAATTTATCAGGTAAGATTTAAATGTTCTAACCATTATATTTAGTACCTTCAATTCATGTCTTAACCATTATGTTTTGAGTATGTTTTATTAACCATGTTTAACCAGACAACGCAACTAGCTCTGACTATACAACATTATCGCATGAAAGAGAATGTGGAAGGCTCACATGAAAGAGAATGGCATGGGAAACTTGTACCTTCAGTGCATACTACTCGATCGACATGTAAGGCATTAATCATCTACCTTATAGCCCGCATTTTCAAAATACAATTTTGATAAACATGTTTTTTTGCTCATTGTTGTTATGATTCATAAAAATATATTAAGGAACAAAGATGGAAGCGATTGCGTACAACAGCCAGGCAATCCATTTCAACAGCATGCTACAAACCGGTAGGACCTATGATTTCAATAGCGTTGGGTTCAACCCCACAGAAATGCCAGATGGACATTTCTGGTACCTAGCCATGGACTTTGTCACCACACTAAGTGCTACGACCGAGGTTAGGATGTCGGCACAGCAGATAACGTTGACAATTTTCCCACCGTGCTTCCCACAGTTTGGAGAAATATTTGAGCTACGGGACAAAACCATTACTGGTGCATCATCTTTATATTTGTTCTTGCATATTAATCCGTACAAGTCAGAGTCTCATTGTGATTTCAAATTCGCAGATGTGGTTGCTATCCTTGCCTACGTTGGCCATATAGAATATAAGTGGGATTCAATATATAAACGTCGCGTCCCTTCCCTTGAGATTCGCCTCATGAACTTTCAGTAAGCGCCATTTATAATTTGAGATTTTCGTATGTTTCTTTTTGTAATTTTATTGTTGCAATGATTTGTAGACGGCAGATAATTTTCTTACGTGTACGTGAAGAGCACGTTGGGCATCACTTCTGCCATTTGCAATGCACTGACAATCTATTCGAGAAGCTTGTTGTTACTTACATACAAGTAAATCGGAGGCAGCGATACTTGCAAACTATGAGGAAGAGCACATTCTTCTTCACCTAAAATTAATGATGATCATCATTATCTACAAGGTAGGGGCTGCGTTCTATTTTAAATTTGTTGTCAATGTATTTTGTCTGTAATACTATGTCACTACTATATAACACTGATTTTTATCATGGATATCCATGAAGCCAGCTTCATGACACTTGATGAAACACGTGCGTACGTCAATCGTGTTGTTCAAGCTAGGAACAATGGACGCTCGAAGTATCTGTGTACACAAGTGCACAATTTTGAACCTTTTCAGAGTTTATTTGTAGTGCTTTTCAATTTCAGGGTCATTTTTCTAAAAAAATCAGTAAATGCATGAAAAATACCAAATGAAGTCAGAAAGGGTTGAAAATTGATGATGTGGCTTTGAATGGTGCATTTTTAACACACAAAATGTATGGAGCTCAAATAAGTTCAAAAAATGAAATCCCTGTGTAACAGATGAGTTTTCATCTGAAACCCTGATACTTCGAAAGAGATTGTCCATTTTGTACATGAAGTGCATCCAGTTTTTGTCGTAACACTCTCAACATTTTAGCACATTCTATGTGGGTGAAATGATGATACCATGCCAACTTTCAACCTTTTCATGTTTTATTTGTAGTGCTTTTCAATTTCAGGGTCATTTTGCTAAAAAATTCAATAAATGCATGAAAAATACCAAATGAAGTCCGAAAGGGTTGAAAATTGTTGATGTGGCTTTGAATGGTGCATTTTGAACACACAAAAATTCTGGAGTTCAAATAAGTTCAAAAAATGAAATCCCTTTTGTAACAGATGAGTTTTCGTCCGAAACCCTGATACTCCGGAAGAGATTATCCATTTTGTACATGAAGTGCATCCAGTTTTTGCCGTAACCCTCTCAACTTTTAAGAACATGCTATGTGGATGAAATGATGATACCATGCCAACTTTCAACCTCTTTAGAGTTCATTTGAAGTGATTTTCAATTTCAAGGTCATTTAGCTCAACCAATGAACTAATAGCAAAAAGAATGAACTAGAAAACTTTTATGATACTGTAATAGCAAAAATAATGAACTAGAAAACTTTAATGAAACACTAATAGAAAAAAAAAGAACGAACTAGAAGGCTTTTATAAAACTGTAATAGGAAAAGGAATCAACTAAAAAGCTTTTATGAACCTCTAGTATTTTTTAAACTAAAATTATATAAAATTTATGCAACTAAAATTATCTAAGCATTTTCTTTTCAAAACATTAAAAGCAAAAAGAATTTTCATAAAGAAATTTTGTGTTAGAAACTTTAATAGGAAACTAAAATAACAAAATATGTTTTTGATTAAAACAGATATTTAAAATAACCTAAGATTACCAAATTGAGTATAATGATAAAACACCGTAATATTAAATAGCAGGAAAAAGAATCACTCAAAAATCTATTTTTATAGTAAAGTTATTGACAAAGTAGTGATTCACAAAATTTGAAAAATTTCAAATTTTAAAACTAATGGCACTAACAGAAAGTTTATAATTTTTGTGACCTAAAAGCAAAAAGAATCACTGAAAAACTATAAGTATTTAGTTGTAAGTAGAAATAGAAAAATAAATAGCAAAAAACAAAACAAAAAAATAAAAAATGCCACGTACTGGGCCACCATGGCCTGAATACGACTAGAAACCCAACCATGGGCCAGGATTAAGGCCCGCATCAGGCCAAGCAGACCCACAGGCATAGCAGTGTGATATTACGCCCGCATGCCTGCAATTCAAAGGAGTTCAACGGTGTTGGCGCAACCGTGCTTATAAACAGGTGCGAGAGCCTCTCAATTAGTAAGGTGGGACTACAAATCCCACCGCACCGCGGCATTGGCAGGCACAGGCCTACATTCCCGGTTGGTGGCACGAACTGGGACCATAGGTGGGCAATGGTCCTGGTTGGTCCCATGAACCGGGACCATTGCTTTGTGTATATAAGCAGAACTTAGCAGTTTCCTTCTCATTCGATCAATCTCCTCGTCCTATCCCCCGACAACGCCGCCAGGCTGCCCGTGTGCATCGCCGCCAGGCTGCCCGTGTGCATCGCCGCCACCGAGCCCGTGCCGCCCCCGAGCCCGTGCCGCCCTCGAGCTCGTCGTCGTACCTTCCTCGCCGTCGCTGCCCCCGAGCCCGTGCCGCCCTGGAGCTCGTGCCTCCCCCGAGCCCGTCACCGCCCGCGAGCCCGCGCCGCCCCGAGCTCGCGCCAGCCTCGAGCATCACCGTCATCCCCGAGCTTGCGCGGTGAGCTCCTGCCTCCTCCCCTTTCCTTCTCATCGCCATCCCCGCACGCCACACGTAAGCGCCGCTGCCAACCATCGTCGCCAGCGACCAATCCTGCCTCCCCAGCTCCGTTCATGGCCACCGCGGGCCCCACTGCCCTGTCCCGCCGCCGCCGTTGCCGACGCCCTCTACATTTTTTTCATACAATATTTCTTTGTTCATATAAATTTTTAGTAAATGGATATGTATGCATATTGTTTTTCTAAATATATGGATGTATGTTGATGTATGGAATATCCAATGATATATATATGTGGATGTATTGTTTTTTGTTCATATATATGATGATTTTTTTGTTAATAGATGATCAAATGATGTTTTTTTGTTCATAGATGATCATATTTTTTCATAGATGATCATATGATGTTTTTTGTTAATATATGTATTCATGGATGTGGATGGATGTATATAGAAAAGGTCATATACAGAAATTAGTTGAAATTTACCCCCTCCCTGATAACTTTAGTGCATTTTAGCTTGTTTTCATTTTTAGAAAAAAATTATGTATCTAGGAGAAGGAAGAAGGAAGAAGAAGAAAATTTTGTTTTAAGTTTCTTCGATGATCTTGCTCGATGAATGTTGTATGTTAAAACTCATATTAAGTTTGTTCGATGATGATTTTTTTGTTCATAGAAATTTACTAAGTTAAAATATTCTCGTGTTAGGGGGGAGGAGTCCTCAAAACACATCAAGTGCACTTTATAAATTCATATGTTGAGTTAGAAGAGGAAGAAGGATGAGAAGAAGGAGAAGAAGAGTAGAGGAAGAAGAGAGAAAAAATTAAGAAGAGGAAGAAGAAGAAAAAAAAAGAGGAGAAGAAGAAGGAATAGAGGAGAAGAACTTCTCCTCTGTTCTTTCTTATTCTCCTTTTTTTTATTTTTCTTACTCTTATTTTTTTATTGGGAATGAGGGTGTGTCGAGAGGGTCGTCGACCAGTCGAGGGTCGGGAACTAGGGCTTACCCGAAGAAGGAGAAGAAGAGGAGAGGAAGAAGAGGAGAAAAAAAGAGGAAGAAGAAGAAAAAAAAGAGGAGAAGAAGAAAGAATAGAGGAGAAGAGGAAAAATAGTTCTTCTCCTCTATTCCTTCTTCTTCTCCTCTTTTTCTTATTCTTCTTCTTCTTATTTTTTATCGGGAACAAGGGTGTCGATGATCACCGAGCGGTCGAGGGTCGAGAACTAGGGTAGAGGGTCGAGGGTCAAGGTTCGCCGAGGGGTCGAGGGTCGCCGGTCGTGGATCGCCGGTTGTGGAGGGTCGGGTCACCGAGGGGATAGATGGTGGAGCCAGTGGGTGCCGCCTGTCCTGACGCTGTCGCCCATACCAGAGGGCGCCCGGGGACGAGCGGGTTAGGGGGTTCCTCGACGTCGATGGATACCTAAATAGCAAGTATCGTCGGTGCGAGATACATGTGGCCGTCGGTGTCGAACACTACATCCACGTCCCACAAGTGACGTCGGCGTTCGGCATCCCGCAGCAACAGTTATCGGGGTCGATGGCAGTCAAACACCTTTGCGAATTTTGCTTGCAGCCTCCGCGATGACGATTGCTACCTCTTGAGCACTTGTGTTGGTTTTCCCTTGAAGATGAAATGGTGGTGCAGCAAAGTAGCGTAAGTATTTCCCTTAGTTTTTGAGAACCAAGGTATCAATCCAGTAGGAGGCCACGCACGAGTCCCTTGTACCTACGGAAACAAATAAATCCTCGCAATCAACGCGATAAGGGGTTGTCAATCCCTACACGGTCACTTACGAGAGTGACATCTGATAGATATGATAAGATAGTATATTTTGGTATTTTTATGATAAATATGCAAAGTAAAATAAAAGGCAATAAAAATAACTAAGTATTGGAAGATTAATATGATGGAAGATAGACTCGGGGGTCATAGGTTTCACTAGTGGCTTCTCTCGAGAGCATAAGTATTCACGACGGGTAAACAATTTACTGTTGAGCAATTGACATAATTGAGCATATTATGAGAATATCTAGGTATTATCATGTATATAGGCATCACGTCCGAGGCAAGTAGACCGACTCCTGCCTGCATCTACTACTATTGCTCCACACATCGACCGCTATCCAGCGTGCATCTAGAGTATTAAGTTCAAGAGAACAGAGTAACGCTTTAAGCAAGATGACATGATGTAGAGGGTTAAACTCCTGCAATATGATGAGAACCCCATCTTGTTATCCTCGATGGCAACAATAAATTACGTGCCTTGCTGCCCCTACTATCGCTAGGAAAGGACACCGCAAGATTCAACCCAAAGCTAAACACTTCTCCCATTGCAAGAAAGATCAATCTGGTAGGCCAAACCAAACTGATAATTCGAAGAGACTTGCAAAGATAACCAATCATACATAAAAGAATTCAGAGAATATTCAAATATTGTTCATAGATAAACTTGATCATAAACCCACAATTCAGCGATCTCAACAAACACACCGCAAAAGAAGATTACATCGAATAGATCTCCACAAGAGAGGGGGAGAACTTTGTATTGAGATCCAAAAGAGAGAATAAGCCATCTTGCTAATAACTATGGACCCGTAGGTCTGAGGTAAACTACTCACACTTCATTGGAAGGACTGTGGTGTTGATGTAGAAGCCCTCCGTGATCGATGCCCCTTTCGGCGGAGCTCCGGAACAGGCCCCAAGATGGGATCTCGTGGATACAAAATGTTACGACAGTGGAATTAGGGTTTTGGCTCCGTATCTGGTAGTTTGGGGGTACGTAGGTATATGTGGGAGGAAGGAGTACGTCGGTGGAGCAACAGTGGGCCCACGAGGGTGGAGGGCGCGCCCAGGGGGGTAGGCGCGCCCCCTACCTCGTGACCTCCTGGTTGATGTCTTGACGTAGGGTCCAAGTCTTCTGGATCATGTTCGTTCCGAAAATCACGTTCCCAAAGGTTTCATTCCGTTTGGACTCCGTTTGATATTCTTTTTCTGCGAAACCTTAAAATAGGCAAAAAACAGCAATTCTGGCTTGGGCCTCCTGTTAATAGGTTAGTCCCAAAAATAATATAAAAGTGTATAATAAAGCCCAATAATGTCCAAAACAGAATATAATATAGCATGGAACAATCAAAAATTAGAGATACATTGGAGACGTACCAAGCATCCCCAAGATTAATGCCTGCTCGTCCTCGAGTCGGTAAATGATAAAAACAGAATTTTTGATGTTGAATGCTACCTGGCATAATTTCAATGTAATTCTCTTAATTGTGGTATGAATATTCAGATCCGAAAGATTCAAGACAAAAGTATAATATTGACATAGAAATAATAATACTTCAAGCATACTAACTAAGCAATTATGTCTCTTCAAAATAACATGGCCAAAGAAAGTTATCCCTACAAAATCATATAGTCTGGCTATGCTCCATCTTCACCACACAAATTATTCAAATCATGCACAACCCCGATGACAAGCCAAGCAATTATTTCATACTTTTAATGTTCTCAAACTTTTTCAATCTTCACGCAATACATGAGAGTGAGCCATGGACATTGCACTATAGGTGGAATAAAATGGTGGTTGTGGAGAAGACAAAAAGGGAGAAGATAGTCGCACATCAACTAGGCGTATCAACGGGCTATGGATACCTGGTTCATTGCCATGCAACGGATGCACTAGAGCTAAAAATATATGAAAGCTCAACAAAAAGAAACTAAGTGGGTGTGCATCCAACTTGCTTGCTCACGAAGACCTAGGGAATTTTGAGGAAGCCCATCGTTGGAATATACAAGCCAAGTTCTATAATGAAAAATTCCCACTAGTATATGAAAGTGATAACATAGGAGACTCTCTATTATGAAGATCATGGTGCTACTTTGAAGCACAAGTGTGGAAAAAGGATAGGAGTATTGCCCCTTATTTGGGGGAGGTCCTTTTTTTTCTTTGGCCTTTCTCTTTTTTTCCTTTTTTATTTTTTTATTTGGGACAATACTCTATGAATGATGATCATCACACTTCTATTTATTTACAACTCAATGATTATAACTCGATACTAGAACAAAGTATGACTCTATATGAATGCCTCCGGCAGTGTACCGGGATAGCAATGATGCATGAGTGACTTCGATGAAAGAATTATGAACGGTGGCTTTGACACAACTAGAATGTCAACTACATGATCATGCAAAGAAATATGAAAATGATGGAGCGTGTCATGACAAACGGAACGGTGGAAAGTTGCATGGAAATATATCTCAGAATGGCTATGGAAATGCCATGATAGGTAGGTATGGTGGCTGTTTTGAGGAAGGTATATGGTGGGTGTATGATACCGGCGAAAGGTGCGCGGTATTAGAGAGGCTAGCAATGATGGAAGGGTGAGAGTGCGTATAATCCATGGACTCAACATTAGTCATAAAGAACTCACAAACTTATTGCAAAAATCTATTAGTTATTGAAGCAAAGTATTACGTGCATGCTCCTAGGGGGATAGATTGGTAGGAAAAGACCATCGCTCGTCCCCGACCGCCACTCATAAGGAGGACAATCAATAAATACATCATGCTCCGACTTCTTAACATAACGGCTCACCATATGTGCATGCTACGGGAATCACGAACTTCAACACAAGCATTTCTCAAATTCACAACTACTGAACTAGCATGACTCTAATATCACCATCTCCATATCTCAAAACAATTATCAAGTATCAAACTTCTCATAGTATTCAACACACTCATAAGAAAATTTTATTTATTTAATCTTGAATGCCTCAAATAATTAAGTCAAATTACCATGCTGTTTTGTAGGACTCTCAAAATAATCTAAGTGAAGCATGATAGAACAATGGTTTCTATAAAACAAATCCACCGACGTGCTCTAAAAGATATAAGTGAAGCACTAGAGCAAAAACTATATAACTCAAAAGATATAAGTAAAGCACATAGAGTATTCTAATAATTTCCGAATCGTGTGTGTCTCTCTCAAAAAGGTGTGTGCAGCAAGGATGATTGTGGAAAACTAACAAATAAGCACTCAAATAATACAAGACGCTCCAAGCAAAACACAAATCATGTGGTAAATAAAAATATAGCTCCAAGTAAAGTTACCGATAGAAGCAGACGAAAGAGGGGATGCCTTCCGGGGAATCCCCAAGATTTGGCTTTTAGGTGTCCTTAGATTATCTTGGGGGTGACATGGGAATCCCCAAGCTTAGGCTCTTGCCACTCCTTGTTCCATAGTCCATCAAATCTTTACGCAAAACTTGAAAACTTCACAACACAAAACTTAAAGTAGAAAATCTCGTGAGCTCCGTTAGCGAAAGAAAGCAAAACACCACTTCAAGGTACTGTAATGAACTTATACTTTATTTATATTGGTGTAAACCTACTGTATTCAAAGTTCTCTATGGTTTATAAACTATTTTACTAGCCATAGATTCATCAAAATAAGCAAACAACACACGAAAAACAGAATCTGTAAAAAACAGAACAGTCTGTAGTAATGTATAGCTAACGCAAGATATGGAACCCCAAAAATTCTAAAACAAATTTATGGACGTGCGTAATTTATCTATTAATCATGCGCAAAAATAATTAACTAAATAGCACTTTCCAAATAAAAATGGAAGCAGTTCTCATGAACACTACAGTTTATTTTTTTTACAACAAGATTAACAAGACTTTCCCCAAGTCTTCCCAACGGTTCTACTTGGCACAAACACTAATTAAACACAAAAAACACAACCAAAACAGAGGCTAGATAAATTATTTATTACTAAAAAGGGGCAAAAGGCAAGGTATAAACATAAAATTGGGTTGCCTCCCAACAAGCGCTATCGTTTAATGCCCCTAGCTAGGCATAAAAAGTAAGGATAGATCTAGGTGTTGCCATATTTGGTAGGCAATCCATAAGTGGCTCTCATAATAGATTCATAAGGTAATTTAATTTTCTTTCTAGGGAAGTGTTCCATGCCTTTCCTTAACGGAAATTGGAATCTAATATTCCCCTCCTTCATATCAATAATTGCACCAATCATTCTAAGGAAAGGTCTACCAAGAATAATAGGACATGAATGATTGCAATCTATGTCAAGAACAATAAAATCTACGGGCACATAATTCCTATTTGCAACAATAAGAACATCATTAATTCTTCCCATAGGTTTCTTAATAGTGGAATCTGCAAGGTGCAAGTTTAAAGGGCAATCATCAAAATCACAGAAACCTAACAAATCACACAAAGTCTTTGGAATCGCTGAAACAATAGCACCGAAATCACACAAAGCATAGCATTCATGATCTTTAATTTTAATTTTAATAGTAGGTTCCCACTCATCATAAATTTTTCTAGGGATAGAAACTTCCAACTCAAGTTTTTCTTCATAAGATTGCATCAAAGCATCAACGATATGTTTAGTAAAAGCTTTATTTTGACTATAAGCATGAGGAGAATTTAGCATGGATTACAACAAGGAAATACAATCTACCAAAGATAAATTGTCATAATTAAATTCCTTGAAATACAAAATAGTGGGTTCATCAATATTTAAAGTTTTGACTTCTTCAATCCCACTTTTAATAATTTTAGCATCAAGATCTAAAGACTCCGAATTTTGGGAATGCCGTCTAGCTAAAGGTGGATCATAATAAGTCCCATCATTATCAAGATTCATATTGCAAAACAAAGATTTAATAGGGGACACATCAATAACTTTTAGATCTTCATCTTTATTATCATGGAAACTAGAAGAACATGCTTTTATAAAGCAATCTTTCTTAACACGCATCCTAGCGGTTCTTTCTTTGCACTCATCAATGGAAATTCTCATGGCTTTGAGAGACTCATCGATATCATTCTTAGGTGGAATAGATCTAAGTTTCAATGAATCAACATCAAGTGAAATTCTATCAACTTTCGTAGCCAACTCATCAATCTTAAGCAATTTTTCTTCAATCAAAGCACTGATATTCTTTTGCAAAGTAATAAATTCTTTAATATTAGATTAAAAATTAGAGGGAATCTTATTATAATTTCCATAAGAATTGTTGTAGGAATTACCATAATTATTAGAGGAATTACTAGGATACGGCCTAGGGTTAATGTTTCCTCTATATCCGTTGTTACCAAAATTATTCCTTCCAACAAAATTCACATCCATAGATTCGTTATTATTCTCAATCAAAGTAGACAAAGGCATATCATTAGGATCAGAAGAAACACTTTTATTAGCAAATAATTTCATAAGTTCATCCATCTTTCCATTCAAAACAATAATTTCTTCTATCGCATGCACTTTCTTATTAGTAGATCTTTCAGTGTGCCATTGAGAATAATTAACCATAATATTATCAAGGAGTTCAGTAGTTCTCCTAAAGTGATTTCTATAAAAATGCCTCCCGCGGCTGAATCTAAAAGTTTTCTAGAAGAAAATTTCAATCCGGCCCAGAAATTTTGTATAATAATCCACAAATTCAAACCATGCGTAGGGCAATTACGTATCATTGATTTCATCCTCACCCAAGCTTGTGCAACATGTTCACGATCAAGTTGCTTAAAATTCATAATATCGTCTCTAAGAGAGATGATCTTGGCGGGAGGAAAATACTTAGAGATAAAAGCATCTTTGCACTTATTCCACGAAACAATAGTATTATTAGCTAAAAGGAAATAGCTTCAATTTAACAATATCGTTATCCACATCTTTCTTCTTTTGCATATCACACAAATCAACGAAGCTATTTAGATGGGTAGCGGCATCTTCACTAGGAATACCGAAAAATGGATCTTTCATGAAAAGATTCAGCAAGGCAGCATTAGTTTCACAAGATTCAGCATTGGTAAGAGGAGCAATCGGAGTGCTAATAAAATCATTGTTGTTGGTATTGGTAAAGTCACACAATTTAGTGTTATCTTGAACCGTCATGACAAGCAAGCAATCCAACACACAAGCAAACGAGGAACGGGCAAAAAGAGGCAAATAGACAAAGAGAGGAAGGATAGAGAGAGAGAGAGAGGGCGAATAAAACGGCAAGGGTCAAGTGGGGGAGAGGAAAATGAGAGGCAAATGGCAAATAATGTAATGCGGGAGATAAGGGTTGTGATGGGTACTTGGTATGTTGACTTTTGCGTAGACCTCCCCGGCAACGGTGCTAGAAATCCTTCTTGCTACCTCTTGAGCACTTGCGTTGGTTTTCCCTTGAAGAGGAAAGGGTTTGATAACCCACGAGTATAGGGGATCGCAACAGCTTTCGAGGGTAGAGTATTCAACCCAAATTTATTGATTCGACACAAGGGGAGCCAAAGAATATTCTCAAGTATTAGCAGCTGAGTTGTCAATTCAACCACACCTGGAAACTTAGTATCTACAGCAAATTGTTTAGTAGCAAAGTAATATGATAGTGGTGGTAACAGTAACAAAAGAGTAATGAAAGCAAAGTAATGTTTTTGGTGTTTTGTAGTGATTGTAACAATAGCAACGGGAAAGTAAATAAGCGTAAACCAGTATATGGAAAGCTCGTAGGCATCGGATCAATGATGGATAATTATGCCGGATGTGGTTCATCATGTAACAATCATAACATAGGGTGACACAGAACTAGCTCCAATTCGTCAATGTAATGTAGGCATGTATTCTGAATATAGTCATACGTGCTTATGGAAAAGAACTTGCATGACATCTTTTGTCCTACTCTCCCGTGGCAGCGGGGTCCTAATGGAAACTAAGGGATATTAAGGCCTCCTTTTAATAGAGAACCGGAACCAAGCATTAACACATAGTGAATACATGAACTCCTCAAACTACGGTCATCACCGGCAAGTATCCCGATTATTGTCACTTCGGGGTTAACGGATCATAACACACAATAGGAGACTATAGACTTTCAAGATAGGATCTAGAACTCTCATATATTGATGAAAACATAATAGGTTCAGATATGAAATCATGGCACTTGGGCCCTAGTGACAAGAATTAAGCATAGCAAAGTCATAGAAACATCAATCTCAGAACATAGTGGATACTAGGGATCAAACCCTAACAAAACTAACTCGATTACATGATAAATCTCATCCAACCCATCACCGTCCAGCAAGCCTACGATGGAATTACTCACGCACGGCGGTGAGCATCATGAAATTGGTGATGCAGGATGGTTGATGATGACGACGGTGACGAATCCCCCTCTCCGGAGCCCCGAATGGACTCCAGATCAGCCCTCCCGAGAGGTATTAGGGCTTGGCGGCGGCTCCGTATCGTAAAACACGATGAGTTCTTCTCTCCTATTTTTGTTCTACCCGAAAGCAGTTATATAGAGTTGGAGTTGGAGTCGGGGGGTTTCCAGGGGGCCCACGAGGTAGGGGCGCGCCCTAGGGGGCCCCACCCTCGTGGCAAGGGTGTGGGCCCCCTGGTCTTCATCTTTGGCGAGGATTTTTTATTATTTATTGTAAGATATTCCGTGGAGTTTCAGGTCATTCCGAGAACTTTTGTTTTCTGCACATAAAACAACATCATGGCAATTCTGCTGAAAACATCGTCAGTCTGGGTTAGTTCCATTCAAATCATACAAGTTAGAGTCCAAAACAAGGGCAAAAGTGTTTGGGAAAGTAGATACGACGGAGATGTATCAACTCCCCCAAGCTTAAACCCTTGCTTGTCCTCAAGTAATTCAGTTGACAAACTGAAAGAATTAAAGAAAAACTTTTACAAACTCTGTTTGCTCTTGTTTTTGTAAATATGTCAAGCTAGCATTCAAGTTTTCAGCAAAGATTATAACTAACCATATTTGCAATAATTCACATATCTCATAATTACCCGTATCAATAGCATAATCAACTAGCAAGCCATAATAATAAATCTCGGATGACAGCACTTTCTCAAAACAATCATAATATGATATAACAAGATGGTATCTCGCTAGCCCTTTCTGAGACCGCAAAATATAAATGCAGAGCACCTTTAAAGATCAAGGACTAACTAGACATTGTAATTCATGGAGAAAGAGATCCAATCATAGTCACACCCAATATAAATTAACAGTAATGAATGCAAATGGCAGCGGTGCTCTCCAACTGGTGCTTTTTAATAAGAGGGTGATGACTCAACATAAAAGTAAATAGATATCCCCTTCCCAGAGGGAAGCAAGGATTTGTAGAGGTGCCAGAGCTCGGTTTTGAAATAGAGGTGAACAATATTTTGAGCGGTATGCTTTCATTGTCAACATAACAACCAAGAGATGGCGATATCTTGCATGCTACACACATTATAGGCGGTTCCCAAACAGAATGGTAAAGTTTATACTCCCCCTCCACCAACCAACATCAATCCATGGCTTGCTCGAAACAACGAGTGCCTCCAACATACATCAGGTCCCAGGGGGAGTTTTGTTTGCAATTATTTTGATTTAGTTTGCATAAAGCATGGGACTGGGCATCCCGGTGACCAGCCCTTTATCTCATGAGTGAGGAGCGGAGTCCACTCCTCTTGAGAATAACCCGCCTAACATGGAAGATACGGACAACCCTAGTTGATACATGAGCTATTCGAGCATACAAAACAAGATGATTATTTGAAGGTTTAGAGTTTGGCACATACAAATTTACTTGAAATGGCAGGTAGATACCGCATATAGGAAGGCATAGTGGACTCATCTGGAATAACTTTGGGGTTTTAAGGAATTGGATGCACAAGCAATATTCCCGCTTAGTACAGGTGAAGGCTAGCAAAAGACTGGGAAGCGACCAACTAGAGAGCGACAATAGCCATGTACATGCATTAAGATTAATAAACATTGGATGCAAGCATGAGTAGGATATAATCAACCATGAACATAAATATCGTGAAGGCTATGTTGATTTGTTTCAACTACATGCGTGAACATGTGCCAAGTCAAGTCACCTAAATCATTCAGAGGAGGATACCACCCTATCATACCACATCATAACCATTTTAATAGCATGTTGGAACGCAAGGTAAACCATTATAAATCATAGCTAATCAAGCATGGCACAGGTAACTATGATCTCTAATTGTCATTGTAGACATGTTTATCCATAACAAGCTGAATCAAGAACGATGAACTCATCATATTTACAAAAACAAAAGAGGTCGAGTTCATACCAGCTTTTCTCCTCCCAGTCAGTCCATCATATATCATCATAATTGCCTTTCACTTGCACGACCGAACGATGTGAATAGTAATAAGAGTGCACATGCATTGGACTAAGCTGGAATCTGCGAGCAATCAATAAACAGGAGAAGAAAAGGCAATATGGGCTCTTGGTTAAATCAACAATAAAGCATATAGGAGCCACTTCAACAACTTAATCATGGTCATCTCCTACTGACCCCCAAAGAAAAGAAAAGAAATAAAACTATTTACACGGGAAAGCTCCCAACAGGAAAAAGAAGAACAGGAAATAGTTTTGGGTTTTCTTTTTAATTACTACTACAAGCATAGAGATTAAACTGATTAAAGGTTGCAACTAATTTCTTTTGGTTTGTCTTAAGGTTTATAAACACACCAGAAGAAAGCATAAAAAGGAAATTAAACTAGAATGGATGATACGACGAAAAAGTATGAGCACCGACATTTAGCAATGAGTGTGTGTGAACATAAATGTAATGTCGGTGAGAAATACTACTCCCCCAAGCTTAGGCTTTTGTCCTAAGTTGGTCTATGCCCACGGCTGGCCTGGCTGATATCCATAATAATAGTTGTTGGGGTCGTACTGTGATGCAGCAGCTATCGCCTCCTGAGCTGCAGTGTGGCAACGAGCGGCCTCCGCTCTCCTCTCGTACTTATCTGCCTCCTCTCTGGTAATTGTAAATCCTCCTCTTGCTTGATAATCAAAGAATGCAGGAGCAGGGAGAGTAATATGGATAGCACGGCGCCTGTCAAAGATTAGTCGGTACTGGAGAGGTGATTCGTTCCTCTCGACAAAATGGTGGGAAACCATAGAATCAAAATCTAAATAAGCAGGAGGCAACTCCATGTCTCCTTCACGAACGTCTATCTCAAGAAATTTAGCTAAGCGGGTTGCATAAATTCCTCCAAAGAAATCTCCATTATGTCTATTATGATGCAACCTACGAGCTACAATGGCTCCCATATGATAAGATTGTTCTCCTGACTCAGCACT
>NW_021242778.1:39957-40401 GCF_002162155.2 Triticum dicoccoides | reverse complement strand
AGTTATACTAGCAAGAAAGTTTCTAAATTCAGATTTGGGGGGATCCCTAACACTACCCCATTGTGAAAGTTTGCAAGAAAAAGTGAAATCTTCTAAGTCCATGGTATAAGATTTGTTATAAAGATCAAACATGACTGAAGGAGAATTACGCGAAGATGAATACTCAAACCTCCTCACAAAAGAGCTTGTGAGATCATGATACTGGGGCATTTGTCTGCCTCAAAGTCCTCAAGACCGGTATTACGAAAATATGCATTGAATTCTTCTTTTATTCCTACTCGATCCATAAAATTTTCAGAAGGCCACTCACAAGGACGCACTGGAGCGTCTCTTGGTGGCTCTTCGTCAGCATCACGCATTGCAAGCCTGGGTCCTTGCTTCTTTGAAGAACCACCTTGGATCATTTTCCTAAGCATATTTCTTCCTCTGAAAAATTCTAAAAAA
>NW_021242778.1:38012-39612 GCF_002162155.2 Triticum dicoccoides | reverse complement strand
TTTTAGTAACTTCAAAATAAAAGTAAACCAAACTCAATAATATTGATAGCAACTACTCCTACAAGTGCCTAGGGCCTATAGCATGCATCAAAACTACTTTTGACCATATAAATTTGACCTGCAAGCTCAAGAACAGGGTCACCTAAGCAACACAAATTTTCAATGAATAAAGCACTAGAACAAAAACTAATTGGACCAATGGAGGAGTCACATACCAAGGAACAATCTCCCCAAGCAGTTTTGTGAGAGGTGCTTTGAGCAAGGAGATCGAAAATGGCAGCAAAACGAGCTTGGACTCGGGTTTGAGTTGGTTATTCGTGTTTGGGGGAGGAAGAAGAAGAAGATGGGTGCAGGAATAAGTGGAGGAGGGCCATCGTGGGCCCACGAGGCACGGGGCGCGCCCTAGAGGGGTGGGCGCGCCCTCCACCCTCGTGGCGAGGTGGTTGGCCCTCCCTGGTGTGTTCTTTGTTCCATAAATCCTCAAATATTCTAGAAAAAAACATATTTGATTTTTAGGGCATTTGGAGAACTTTTATTTTTGAGGTATTTTTATATTGCATGGATAATCAGATAACAGACAGAAAATTATTTATTTTTACTTTATTTCAACTAAGTAACAGAAAGTATAGAGAGGGTGCACAAGGTTGTGCTTCTAGTTTCATCCATCTCATGATCATCAAAAGGAATCCACTAACAAGGTTGATCAAGTCTTGTTAACAAACTCATTCTGATTAACATGGAACCGGAGAAATTTCGAATAACACTAGGTTACCTCAACGGGGATATGCACATCCCCAATAATAAGTATATCACATTTCTTTTTGACATTAGGAAGAGGAAATTCAAAACCTCCAAATATAATCGATGGAATTTTTCCGATAGAATTGATACTATGGACTTGAGGTTGTTTCCTCGGAAAGTGTACCGTATGCTCATTACCTTTAACATGAAAAGTGACATTGCCTTTAGTGCAATCAATAACAGCCCCTGCAGTATTAAGAAAAGGTCTTCCAAGAATAATAGACATACTATCGTCCTCAGGTATATCAAGAATAACAATGTCTGTTAAAATAGTGACGTTTGCAACTACAACAGGCACATCCTCACAAAATACCGACAGGTATAGTAGTTGATTTATCATCCATTTGCAAATATATTTCAGTAGGTGTCAACTTATTCAACTCAAGTCTACGATATAAAGAGATAGGCATAACACTAACACCGGCTCCAAGATCACATAAAGCAGTTTTAACATAGTTTCTTTTAATGGAGCAAGGTATAGTAGGTACTCCTGGATCTCCAAGTTTCTTTGGTATTCCACCCTTAAAAGTATAATTAGCAAGCATGGTGGCAATTTCAGCTTCTGGTATCTTTCTTTTATTTGTAATAATATCTTTCATGTACTTAGCATAAGGATTGGTTTTAAGCATATCGGTTAATCGCATACGCAAAATGATAGGTCTAATCATTTCAGCAAAGCGCTCAGAATCCTCATCAACCTTTTTCTTGGATGGTTTGGGAGGAAAAGGCATTTGTTTCTGAACCCAAGGTTCTCTTCCTTTACCATGTTTCCTAGCAACAAAATCTTTCTTATCATAAC
>NW_021242778.1:34705-37847 GCF_002162155.2 Triticum dicoccoides | reverse complement strand
TTGATTCTTTGATTGTGGGTTATCAAGGTCAACAACGGGTTCAATTTCTACATCATTATCATTACTAGGTTGAGCATCATTATGAACATCATCATTAACCTTTTTATTAGGTTCATGTTCATTGCCACATTGTGTTTCAGCATCAGACATAGATATATCATTTGGATTATCAAGTGGTTCAGCAATAGGTTCACTAGAAGTTTGCATAGTTCTGTCATTTTTCTTTTTCTTCTTTTTAGAAGAACTAGGTGCATCAATTTTATTTCTCTGAGAATCTTGCTCAATTCTCTTAGGGTGGCCTTCAGGATACAATGGTTCCTGAGTCATTCTACCAGTTCTAGCAGCCACTTTAACAGCATAATCATTTTTCTTACTATTCATCTCATTGAGCAATTCCTTTTGAGCTTTAAGTACTTGTTCTACTTGATTGGTAACCATGGAAGCATGTTTACTAATAAATTTAAGTTCAACTTTGGCATTAGCCATATAATCACCCAAGTGTCCAAGCATATTTGAATTGTATTTTAATTGTCTACCAAAATAAGCATTAAATTATTCTTTCTTATCCATAAATTTATCGAACTCATCTAAGCATGGGCTAGCAATTTTAGTAAATGGGATTTCAGCTTTATCATATCTATAGAGAGAATTTACATTAATTACCTGTGTTGGGTTATCGAGATCTGGAGGTTCTTCAATAAGTAAAGGATCAAGGTCATGTGTTTCTTCAACAGGCGGTAAATTAAGTCCATGTATTTCTTCAATAGGAGGTAAATTCTTAACATCTTCAGCTTTAATACCTTTTTCTTTCATGGATTTCTTTGCCTCTTGCATATCTTCAGGACTGAGAAATAGAATACCCCTCTTCTTTGGAGTTGGTTTAGGAATAGGCTCATTAATTGGAGCAGGAGCTGGCTTAGGAGGTGCCCAATTACTTTCATTTGTCAACATATTATTCAATAGAATTTCAGATTCATCTGGTGTTCTTTCCCTGAAAAGAGAACCAGCACAACAATCCAGGTTATCTCTGGAAGCATCGGATAGTCAATTATAAAAGATATCAAGTATTTCATTTTTCTTAAGAGGATGATCAGTCAAAGCATTAAGTAACTTGAGAAGCCTCCCCCAAGCTTGTGGGAGACTCTCTTCTTTAATTTGCACAAAGTTGTATATTTCCTTTAAAGCGGCTTGTTTCTTATGAGCAGGGAAATAATAGACCATATCCTGGGGACTACGCACACAACCAGGATCAAGAGAATTAAACCATATCTTAGCATCACCCTTTAATGAGAACGGAAATATTTTAACGATATGAAAGTAGCGAGATCTCTCATCATTAGTGAACAGGGTGGCTATATCATTTAATTTAGTAACATGTGCCACAACAGTTTCAGATTCATAGCCATGACAAGGATCAGATTCAACAAAAGTAATTATATCAGGATCAACAGAGAATTCATAATCCTTATTAGCAACACAGATAGGTGAAGTAGCAAAAGCAGGGTCAGGTCTCATCCTAGCATTTAGAGATTGCTTATTCCATTTAGCTAATAAACTTTTGAGTTCATATCTATCTTTGCAAGCTAAAATAGCTAAAGAAGCTTCGTGATCAAATAAATAACCCTCGGGAATAACAAGTGATTCTTCATCTTCATAATCAGATTCAATATTTTCAATCTCTCTAGCCCTAGCAAGTTGTTCCTCGAGAAAATCACTAAGTGGCATACTAGTATCAGGCATAGAGGTAGTTTCATCATAAGTATCATGTATAGCAGAAGTAGCATCATCAATAACATGCGACATATCAGAATGAATAGCAGAAGCAGGTTTAGGTGTCGCAAGCTTACTCATAACAGAAGGTGAATCAAGTGCAGAGCTAGATGGCAGTTCCTTACCTCCCCTCGTAGTTGAGGGATAAATCTTGGTTCTTGGATCTTTCAAATTCTTCATAGTGTCCAGCAGATATAAACCCCATGTGACTCAAAGAATAGAGCTATGCTCCCCGGCAACGACGCCAGAAATTAGTCTTGATAACCCACAAGTATAGGGGATCGCAACAGCTCTCGAGCGTAGAGTAATCAACCCAAATTTATTGATTCGACACAAGGGGAGCCAAAGAATATTCTCAAGTATTAGCAGCTGAGTTGTCAATTCAACCACACCTGGAAACTTAGTATCTGTAGCAAAGTGTTTAGTAGCAAAGCAATATGATGCTGGTGGTAACAGTAACAAAACAGTAACGAAAGCAAAGTAATGTTTTTGGTATTTTGTAGTGATTGTAACAATAGCAACGGGAAAGTAAATAAGCGTAAACCAGTATATGGAAAGCTCGTAGGCATCGAATCAATAATGGATAATTATGCCGGATGCGGTTCATCATGTAACAATCATAACATAGGGTGACACAGAACTAGCTCCAATTCGTCAATGTAATGTAGGCATGTATTCCGAATATAGTCATACGTGCTTCTGGAAAAGAACTTGCATGACATCTTTTGTCCTACCCTCCCATGGCAGCGGGGTCCTAATGGAAACTAAGGGATATTAAGGCCTCCTTTTAATAGAGAACCGGAAGAAAGCATTAGCACATAGTGAATACATGAAGTCCTCAAACTACGGTCATCACCGGTAAGTATCCCGATTATTGTCACTTCAGGGTTAACGTATCATAACACATAATAGGTGACTATAGACTTGCAAGATAGGATCTAGAACTCTCATATATTGATGAAAACATAATAGGTTCAGATCTGAAATCATGGCACTCGGGCCCTAGTGACAAGCATTAAGCATAGCAAAGTCATAGAAACATCAATCTCAGAACATAGAGGATAATAGGGATCAAACCCTAACAAAACTAACTCGATTACATGATAAATCTCATCCAAGCCATCACCGTCCAGCAAGCCTATGATGGAGTTACTCACGCACGGCGGTGAGCATCATGAAATTGGTGATGGAGGATGGTTGGTGATGACGACGACGACGAATCCCCCTCTTCGGAGCCCCGAACGGACTCCAGATCAGCCCTCCCGAGAGGTTTTAGGACTTGGCGGCGGCTCCGTATCGTAAAACGCGATGATTTCTTCTCTCCTATTTTTTCTCCCCGAAAGAAGTTATATAGAGTTGGGGTTAGAGTCGG
>NW_021242778.1:31778-33185 GCF_002162155.2 Triticum dicoccoides | reverse complement strand
TTCAAAGAGACTTGCAAAGATAACCAATCATACATAAAAGAATTCCGAGAAGATTCAAATATTGTTCATAGATAAACTTGATCATTAACCCACAATTCATCAGTCTCAACAAACACACCGCAAAAGAAGATTACATCGAATAGATCTCCACAAGAGTGGGGGAGAACTTTGTATTGAGATCCAAAAAGAGAGAAGAAGCCATCTAGCTAATAACTATGGACCCGTAGGTCTGAGGTAAACTACTCACACTTCATCAGAAGGGCTATGGTGCTGATGTAGAAGCCCTCCGTGATCGATGCCCCCTCCGGCGGAGCTCCGGAACAGGCCCCAAGATGGGATCTCGTGGATACAGAAAGTTACGGCGGAAGAATTAGGGTTTTGGCTCCGTATCTGGTAGTTTGGGGGTACGTAGGTATATATATGAGGAAGGAGTACGTTGGTGGAGCAACATGGGGCCCACGAGGGTGGAGGGCGCGCCCCCTACCTCGTGGCCTCCTGGTTGATGTCTTGACGTAGGCTTCAAGTCCTCTGGATCATGTTCTTCCAAAAATCACATTCCCGAAGGTTTCATTCCACTTGGACTCCATTTGATATTCTTTTTGTTCGAAACCCTAAAATACGCAAAAAAAACAGCAATTCTGGGCTGGGCCTCCGGTTAATAGGTTAGTCCCAAATATGATATAAAAGTGTATAATAAAGCCCAATAATGTCCAAAACAGAATATAATATAGGATGGAACAATCAAAAATTATAGATACGTTGGAGACGTATCAACAATTAAAATCCAAGTGTTAAAACTTGGAACACCCAAACTGATGAAATTCGGTTTGGTTGTTTGAAGTTACAAAACTTGGCATCAATCCTCATCGCAGAGGCTGACAGACAAATTCGCCAAGGTGTTCGACTGTCTTCGGCCCCCAGAATTATTGATGTGCGCAGGACGCTGGGCGCCGGCGTCACTTGTGGGATGTGTATCTAGTGTTCAACGCTGAGCGCCACACGTATCTCGGACCGTTGATACTTGCTATTTAAGGAGAATAAGGAGATGAAGAGGAGAGGAAGAAGAGGAAAAAAAAGAAGAGGAAGAAGAAGAAGAAAAAAGAGGAGAATAAGAAAGAATAGATGATAAGAAGAAAAATAGTTCTTCTCCTCTATTCCATCTTCTTCTCCTCTTTTTTTTCTTCTTCTTCCTCTTCTTTTTTTATAGGGAACGAGGGGGTCGAGCAGTCGAGGGTCTAGAACTAGGGTAGAGGGTCGAGCGTCGGTGAGGTGTCGGGGTTCTAGGATCGTCGAGGGGTCAAGAGGGGGACATCAATCAACCCCCTCTCGCTTGACTAACTCTCGAGGTTCTAGAATAGTCGAGGGGTCGAGAGGGGGCCGTCGAGCGATTTATCAAGAATGCCCCCA
>NW_021242778.1:30481-31715 GCF_002162155.2 Triticum dicoccoides | reverse complement strand
TTCTTCTTCTTCCTCTTCTTTTTTTATATGGAACGAGGGGGTCGAGCAGTCGAGGGTCTAGAACTAGGGTAGAGGGTCGAGCGTCGGCGAGGTGTCGAGGTTCTAGGATCGTCGAGGGGTCAAGAGGGGGACGTCAATCAACCCCCTCTCGCTTGACTAACTCTCGAGGTTCTAGAATAGTCGAGGGGTCGAGAGGGGGCCGTCGAGCGATTTATCAAGAATGCCCCCATTATGGATGTGCACAAGTTGATCCAATTTTTTCTGATCTCATCTATATATATATATATATATATATATATATATATATATATATATATATATATATATATATATATATATATATATATATATATTCTTCTATATGTCATGTTGTCTGTCAAAGTATTGAAGAAATCCATGGCTTCATCATTAGTCGGAAGTAATAGGCATATGATGCTACGAAGCTCCTCAAAGTTGTTTTGGAATGGAGTTTCGGATAGAATAATTATCCTATCCCGGACTCTGTTCCAAAACAATTTTTGGAGAGCTTCGTACCATTATGCGCATGTTACTTCCGTCTAATGATGAAGACATGGTTTTCTTGAATCCTTTGACAACATGACATATAGAAAGGTAGATGAGATCAAGAAAAATATGAAACATTTTCTGCACATCCAGAATGGCGCCATTTTATTAAATCCGTTAAAGGTTAAGAGAATCCCTTGTTTGACATTCATGAGAGAGCCGATTCCTACATCGAACATTCATGAGAGAGGCGTTGCCGAGGCTGCCCCAAACTCTAGATTTATGAAGCTAGATCTATGTTTGCCACAAATAATATATCCATCTCCCGTGTTTGTTATTAATTGCCATGTTGTAATATTTGCAGAAACTATGGATCAAAGAGACTTAGATCAAAAAGAGCTGTTGGGCACTAGTCGAAAAAGGGCCTAATGTGAGACACATTAGTGCTGGTTTGTAATTGGCCCGGTACTAATGGTACCATTAGTCCCAGTTCGGACGGATATGCATTAGTACCGGTTCATGTTGAACCTTTAGTACCGGTTCATGCCGCGAACTGGTACTAAAGGGGTGGTGGCAGACTGGCGTCAGATCGGGTCCCCACAAGTCACAAACCGGTACTAAAGGACTAATCTTTAGTACCAGTTTGTGTCACAAACTGGTACTAAAGCAGTCTAACCTTTAGTCCCGGTTGGAGACACAAACCGGGACTAAAGGGCAACTTTCAAACTCT
>NW_021242778.1:26586-30154 GCF_002162155.2 Triticum dicoccoides | reverse complement strand
CTTTTCAGTTTTGAAAAAAACAAAAGAAAATGAAAAAACTTCAAAAATTAAAATCCTTCGAGATGTAGTTATGTTAGTAGGATTGACAGCTTACTATTGTCAGGAAAACAACAAGTGCTGACTTGGAAACTAGGGGGAATACAACTCGGAAGTTAAGTGTGCTCAGGCTGGAGTAGTGAGAGGATGGATGACCAGACGGGAAGTTAGACGATTAGAAATGAGTGGTGTACACTTGAGAACTTATGAGGGGTGATTAGAGGCTACATCGTCAAATAATTCGGAAAATTGAAATTCAACAAAATATCAATTTTTTTCAAAACATTCAAAAAAAATTCAAAAATAAAAAATATATCCTTTACTACCGGTTGGTGTTACCAACTGGTACTAAAGGTCCCCCAGACCACGGCGCGCGCTCGTGCCACATTGTGGGACTTTAGTCCCGGTTCGTGTTGAACCGACACTAAAGGGGGGGGGTACCTTTAGTGCCCACCCTTTAGTGCCGGTTCGAAAACGGTACTAAAGGTCCTTATGAACTAGCACTAATAGTCGTTTTTCTACTAGTGGGGAGACATAATCTGCGACAGACATGATGTCTTGTCATTATTTCTCAACGACAATGATGGTCTTGAAGAAGAGGATGAAGCCTCTGGTGATCGAAAAATGGAGGAGGATGTCTCTGGTGATCAGATGCCGGTGGAAGAAGGAGGCCGTGATGACGGCCCCGGTGGTCAAACAACGAAGGAGGGATCGACTGTTGCAAAGTCCGGCGAGTTGTATATATTAATTAAGCATGTGCTGACTAGCTAATTGATGCATGAATTGTTTTGGTATATGCACATATATTAACTCTTCTTTCTTCTTTTAATTATATATAGCCCTCCGGATCGAGCCAAACGTCGGTAATGAGACGAGGCCCGAAGAAAAGGTTGCGCCCGGATGAGATATACATTATCACAGCAATCGCGGACGATTGCCAACGGATTGAACCCATGTGGACCAGAAATGCATTTTCTACTCAGTGTGGATCTATTGTTAGGGACATCATCCCAATCAGCATCCAGGAATGGAATAAGCCTAAGAAGGAAGACCCTCAAGTTTCTTATGTCACCGATAGACAGAAAGATGATCTTTGGACCTCGCTGAAGGCAAATTTCACCCTACCGGCAGAGGAGGATCCGAGTAATCCAGTTATAGAGCCACTGGTCAAGGCGTTTGCTCTGAAGAAGATGGTAGATCTATTAAGGAGGTGGAAGAAGGAGTTGAAAATAATGTTTGTCGACCAAGGGAAGACTCCAGAATACACTGGCCGATTTGAGAAGATAAGAGATCACTGGCACGCATTTGTGGCCTACAAGAAATCGAACAAGAGTAAGAAAATGATAGAGACAAACAATATAAATGCTGCAAAGAAGTAGTTTCACCATTGCACGGGGTCAGGCGGCTACCTCAGAGCCCGACCGTTGTGGGAAAAAGCTGAGAATGACCTGATTGCTAAAGGTGTCGAACCAGAGACATTGCACTGGCCAGAACATGCAAGGACTTGATTCTTAGGGGTTGGGGGAACTATGGAACCTGAAACCGGGAGCTGCTGTTGGATGGACGAGCAACTTGAAATACCCGTCAAGAAGCTTAAGAAGCATATCGTCGAAGCGAAGACAGGGACGTTCATTCCCGACAGAGTGAATGACAAGCTAACTCTGGCCCTCGGGAATCCTGAGCACCCTAGACGAACACGAGGCACACCAGGATCCGTTCCGTGGGTGAAAGGGTTTCCCAGCGCAGACGGTTAGAGAAGTCGGGATAGGTAGAGGAAACAGGAGCTGAGCATAGTGGAACAGCTCCATGAAAGAATGCTAAGGCTAGAGTAACAAGTTGAGAACCAGTGAGCTACCGAGGAACCATCTCAGCGGCACGAATCTACCTCAGAAGCTACCCCGCACTACTAGGGAAAACCCTAGTAGTAGCGCTTGTGGAAGTGCTACCGCTAAGGCGCTATAGCTAACTGTTCCCAGTAGCGCAGGAAATCAAGCGCTACTGCTATACCTAGTTATCAGTAGCACTTCCACAATAAAGCGCTACTGATAACAGTTAGTAGTAGTAGCGTTTCTTAGGAAAAGCGCTGGTGATAACTTTTTCCTATATTTTTAAAAATACAGCTTATTTTCATTGTGGTTTTATATACAGTACTTTCATCATATGATTTTATGACCATGCCTTCACTTGAATCTAATACATGTTCATTTCACCTACTGACATATATAACAACTCAACATGGTTATATAACAACTTAGCATCATGCATCATCGATCATAATAATAAATAACTCAACATTGGTATCATATAATAACAACTCCTCATCATCATCATAGTACTCTTAATCACAACTCATCATCATCATAATCAACTCTAACACATAATAACAACTTCTCATCATCATCATAGTCATAATCAACACTAACTAATTATTCATAATACCTAGGACCTACTCCTTTCTCCTAGCTAAAATAGCATAAAACAGATACACTGGTCCATCTCCATAATGGAGAATGGAGATAAACCTATGTCCAGCTTGTGGCATGCACACTATGTTGTCTCCAATTACTTTCGTGCACGCATTCATCACTTTTCTCCATTCTTTTATTTTGAGCCTTCCATCATTGGAACTAATCGAGTATGCGCTATCGTAAACCCTCGAAGGAGTTGGTCGTAAGCTAACCATATGCATATCACCTTCGATATACATCAAGTCAGGAACAACCTCCTTTGGGAGCCTCCGTTGAAAAATGTAATGTTAACATACATAGTTAGAAATGTAGTTTATTTAAGAAGAATGTATGCAATGAAGTTACCATCATTAACAAAACCTTACCAAGTTTTTGGCCGTGAAGTTACCATCAAGCTATTTATGGACTAGTGGCACGTATCTAGTGAAATTTGGGCTGATAGAGTGATTTGTTTTAAAGATCTCAACATCATCTATGAATGAGACAAGATAACCTTTCTCCTCACAATTAAGCTCGGAGTCATAGCTGTAATATGTGTTGTCTACGACCTTTCGAGTATTTCTTGAAGTTAAGAAATAAGCTGACAATTATAAATAAATAAGTTTAGTACCAAAATGTATCAACAAGAGGTAGATGTTTGAAAATAAAAAATATAAATTAGTTGATAAATATGTTTGAAAAACTCACATAGAGGTAGATGTGGAAGTGTATCAATGAGGACCGAAATGTACATATTCTCTTCGTCAATGTCATCTTCAGGATCACCAAGATCGAAGGTGACATACATACCCTCCTTAAAATTATACGCCTTGCACAATGCTTCCCAATTCATGCAACCAAAATGGGATACGCTCTCTGAATTATATAGCTTTACAGCAAAATCATAACCATGATGGGTCCTCAGATGAACTATCTTTGTCTCTATTTTTTCATGATCTTCAAAATCCAGATACTCCAAGACATAGGGTCTTGCATGGCATGGGATAAACTACTCGAATTGTGAAAGACGGAGATTACACGTTGAAGAAGAAGAAGTCATGCTTAATTAAGAAAAAAGACTTGTC
>NW_021242778.1:23943-25484 GCF_002162155.2 Triticum dicoccoides | reverse complement strand
GAGGTGGGAGGAGGGAGCAGGGTGGTCGGAGGATGTGGGAGGAGGGGGTCGGGAGGAGGTGGGAGGAGGAAGGAGAGAGAAGGGCCACAAGAGGAAGGAGAGAGGAGGGCAGCAAGAGGAGGAGGGAGGTAGGGAGGCAGCTAACCTTGGGGGCAACAGTAGGTGACGGCGGGCGACGCCGGTGATAGTGGGGGTGACGGCAGCGACGGCGAGATCGAGCGAGAGTGAGAGAGTGTGTGGGGAGAGTGAGGACGCGACGGTGGATAAGGTGCCATAGTAGTAGCGCTGGTGAGCAAAAGAGCGCTACTGATAACCTCCTTAGCAGTAGCGCTTCCTGAATCCAGCGCTACTGCTAAGCTCAGTAACAGTAGCGCTTTATATCAAAAGGCGCTACTAATAAAGCCATGATCACTAGCACATAAAAACCAACATTGATCATCAATAATCTTTTTGTGTAGAATCAATATTGTCAATAGGAATCCACACTAGTTTTGGAACCGGTGAGAATTCCTATTGCCACAAATCGAACCTACACATAGAGTCCAATGGAGACCAAGTGATTGTGATAGATTGAGAAACACCATATTTAAGGTGGTAAAAATTCTATTCGGCGAGCGAGGTGGGACTAAACTTTTGGGCACAGGTCAGGGGGCGGGAGTGAACTGAATAGTAGCCCTGGCCTCAGAAAAGCGCTATTGCTACGTAGATCAGCAGCGGCGCTTTTAGAAAGAGAGCGCTAGTATTCATAGCCTGCCTGCAACTGTATGCCAATTCTAGTAGCAGCGTGTGTAAATTAGCAGCGCTTTAGTTTACCACTAGCTATTGTTAATTAGCAGCAGCGCTCCCTATTTAAAAGCGCTACTACTAAGCTCCTGTGTATACGTTTTTCAATGGGCCGCAGGATAAGCGTCAATGGAAACAGGAGCTGCTAATTACACAACCTAGAGTAAGTAGTACTAGCTAGCTAGTTCCGCGGCGCATCTCTCGTTGATTCTAGTTTCAATATCATTATCATGGTTGATTATCATTTTGATTAAACCTTACTCTTGTATAGTGCATGTGGCAGCAACCCGGAAATCATTTATGTGGATACCACGTCTGCGAGTTCATTTCGCCAAGAGATCTCTCTCCTCGAAGAGCATAACTAAACAAGATTTTGAAGTACGTAAATAATATTCACAATTTTATTTTATCACAATCAATTATGTTGATTTCATTCATTCATATATATATATATATATAGGGTGGGTCTATTATAATAACACCCCTTAAGACCTTATTCTGATAACATTAGGTCTTATTCTGATAACACCATCGAGCTGACCCGTATAGAAACTAACACCGCAGAACAACCGAACCGAACTGCACCGGACACAAAAAAACCGCACACCCCACCTTATCCTCCCACTCTCCCCACGACCCTAGCCAGCCACCTCTCTCCCCGCGCCAGCCCACCTCCCTCCCACCTTCTCCGATGCGGCGCGCCCCTGCCCTCCCCACCTTCTCCGGCGACGCCGCCCACCACCACCTCCCTCCCCGCG
>NW_021242778.1:18875-22721 GCF_002162155.2 Triticum dicoccoides | reverse complement strand
GCCCACCACCAAGGCGCTAAATAAAAAAGCAATTGATCGATTGGATCGATCTCTCTACGGTACCTACGTGCGCTATTCGGCAGTTCCAATTGCCCCCATAGCGATACGGTGTCAGGCGTCCGCCGCCTCCTTGAGTGCTCCGGAAGCCAGAGCCTGCCGCTGGCTGCCCGGTCCGGCCCTCCCCATTGCAGACTGGAAATAATAGAAGGAAATAAGTATGGTGGTCGATCTCGCTCAAGTACGTGTACTTACCTTACTCTTGCCTAATTTTTTATGTCTAAATTGTGTGGTTAGGGTTTCAAGATTAAAGATACTACAATAGGGGATTGGATTGCTACGATTCGATAACTATTCCTACTAATTCACATCAATTTGGATTATTTGTCGACCGCACACAACAATAATAAGAAAAAATGTCAAGTAAGTTTAACGTCTGTACAATTCAATCAATATGCTTTATTTCTTGTTCCTATTCATGCATCTCTAAACACAAACGATGTAACCCGGTTCTATTGACTTATGCTGCCGTCGCTGATCATATGTGTTTTTATTGTTTGGAGTTATTAAGCTTTATTATTCAACTTTACATAATCAACTACTCCCTCTATAAATAAATATAAGAGTGTTAAGAACATTTAAGTGGAATGCTTTATTTTGGTAAGAATTTTTACTGTCGAATATTTCAAAAATGTTTATTGTATTACTTTTATGTACAATATCTCTTCTTATGCAGCTCTGTAGTATTGTGGACATAGTGTACATGTGGACACCGGGACATTTTTGTTCTGGGTCCGCCCCTGCCGCGACGGCCGGCCTCCAAGGCCCCGGCCCCTGCGCCGCCCGGCCCCAGCCCTGACCGCTGACGTCCGCCACCCTCCCTGATCCCCTCTGACATGTTCCGCTGCCTCCCCTCCCCTCCGACGAGCTCTCCTGCGTTCCATCCCCTCATGTGAGCTGCGTGGTATGTTATTTGAGAAAAGGCCCAAACCACAATTCATTTGGTTGTTTCTATAGTTCACCTTTTTGATTTTTGATAGGGAAAATTAAGCACAGCAGTTTATTATTCGTGTTCTTGATTCAGTTTGCCATTTTTTTGCAGGAGAGGAAAACATCAAAAATGAGGAAAAAAAAGTGTGTTGCGCTCCTGATGCAATTTGACAGCTCACAAGAGCAGTACACAACGCCAACATCATGTTTGAGGAAAGTTCTTTTTTGTTGCAGATTATGGATGAGCATCTGCCGTGCGATTTTAGTGCGGATGAGGTTCCGGAGAGGTCCACTGATTTTTTGCTTGCAGTGCAGTGTGGTGAAATTATACTCGTCCTCCCCCTTCATCCTCACCACTTTATACTTAGTCATGCAGTGCACTCCTAAAAGTGGTGCAGTACTCGCAAAATTGTCGTTAGTTTTATACTTAGTCATGCAGTGCACTAGAAAAAAGTGGTGATGTACTCGCAAAATTAGTTTGTTTCTCCTCACCGACGACAATGGTGCAGCGCTTTAGTCTAAAACAGTGGGAGCACACAACCGACGTTTACTCCAGAAAGCAGTACACTTAGGTACTGTGAGCAGTTGTGCAAAACAAAAAAGGAATCGATTGTATTTGTATTTTTGTTTTGGGACCTGTTGAGTAAGCTCCGGCAACCTATTTGTCAATAATGTTAAAAGATAGATGCAATTTGATGTAAACCCTCATGTGGTTTACTTTGTGAAGAAAAACAGGATAATAAAAACTCCTGAGAAGTTCACATCCCCTTCTAAAAATGTAATTTATTTTAAACAAAAAGCTATTAAAATCTAATTATTTTTTGAACCAAAAATGCTAAAAAAGAACCAATGTAGTTAGCTTGCCCCTACCGTGGAGTTCACTTGCTCATTCCATGTAGTTTGGAGTTCAGCATGCAGTTTGGGCCATGTGGACATGCAGTGCAGAATGGTATTTTTCCCGTGTTTGAAGATTTTATGCATAAAAGCTATATGGACTCATTTGAAAATTGTTTACAAAGGAAGTTCATTTCGAATTGTGTCGCGGCTCATTTCCCTTGACCATGCGGTTCGCTTCTTCACACGTGTACAGCTCGCCAATGTGGAAACCCAAAACTCCAAACAGAAAAAAGAAAGAAGGAAATGAAGTGCAAAGATGTGTTAAATGAAAAATGGTAGAGAAACGACAAAAAAAATTAATGCCGTTCACTTGACCATTTGATGCAGTGCGGTTTTCTAAACTGAAGCAGTGCGGTCGGGTGTTTGATGTTGTTCATCTTGTAAGTGACCATTTAATGCAGTGCGGTTTTCTAACTGAAGCAGTGCGGTTGGGTGTTTGATGTTGTTCATCTTGTAAGTGCGAAAGAAAAAATGTTACCGAAACGACAAATAAAATAATGCGGTTTACTTCTCCATACTTTTGGGGTTCACTTACG
The DNA here is from genome assembly GCF_002162155.2 of Triticum dicoccoides. Taxonomy (NCBI): domain Eukaryota; kingdom Viridiplantae; phylum Streptophyta; class Magnoliopsida; order Poales; family Poaceae; genus Triticum; species Triticum dicoccoides. The sequence goes on along the minus strand of NW_021242778.1, from coordinate 20,301 downwards.
CCCGATGTGAAGTCCCGTCCACTTCCTCACATGCAAAAATTTACGTGTAAAATAAAAGAAATCAAGCAGTTCACTTGCCCATCTGACGGCGTGCAGTTTCCTATTTGAAGCAATGAGTTCTTCTGTCCGATTCAGTACACAAGTCGATTTGGGTGTCGCCAAAAACAGAGTTTCCGCATTTTGATAAAATTGAAACTGCTCTTAAACCGTAAGGAATTAGAGAGTGTGTTCTACATGAAAAAGCTGTTTCTCGTTGATATCTTTCCAACGGTGTAGAATTTGGATCATTCCGACCAGCAGTTTGTAAAAATTTCGCGAAAAACGGCCGCTGTCACATGTCGTCTGCCGCACAATTTTCAAAATTAACTTAAAACCGTAAGGGATCTTAAAAACATTTCAACATATGAAAGTTGCGCCTCGTCCGTAGCTTTCCAACGGCGTATCACACGCCTCGTTTCGACAAACGATTAAAAAACTGGAGCGAAAACAGTACCAAAATTACAAAAATTTCAAAAAACAGAATTACGCGATTTAGTAAATTTGAAACTGCTCTTAAACCATAACGAATTAGAGAAAACAATAGTTATGAAAAAGATGTGCCTCGACGATATCTATCCAACGGTGTATCAATTGCTTCGTTCCGATGAGCGGTTTAGAAAAAAACGTGAAACAACGCTCGCTGACACTCATCATGGGCCGCACCATTTTCAAAACTGCTCTTAAACCGTGGGGAATCTCGAAAAGTGTTCAACATGGCGAAGTTGTGCCTAATCCGTAGCTTTTGAATGGTATATTACACGCCTCGTTCCGATAAACGGTTAAAAAATAGAGCGAAAACAGTACCAACAAAACACTACTCGCAGTTTTTTCCGACGCGAAGTTCACTAGTCTCAGTAATGCAGTGCCCTCGCGTTAAGCATGCAGTGTGGAAGTGTTATCAGAATAATTATTCTGATAATATTATCAGAATAGACGGACTGTATATACCCTTCTTTAAATTAGACCTGGTAGAAGTGGGACGTACTCGTACGAGGGGATCGCCTACAAGCAATTCAAGAGGAGTTGGCGGGATTCTTTGTAGATCACGTCTTTCCTAAAGACGGAGAATGCTATCGGGATATGCAAATTTATTCATAGATATATGCATCGACGTGTACTATATGTAATAGCTTCGGATAGATATACGAAAACTTGTTGTTTCACCAAGCACCGAGAAAGAGAGAGGTCACTTCTCTCTATATATGTTCATGATCATGATGTTGTGTAATTAATGGTTCCTTCATTTGTTTACTAGCTAGCGTCGAGTACGTTTTCTCTGTATATAGTAGCTACCGTCGACCAAGCACGGAGAAAGAGAGGCATGTCCTCCTGGACTAGTCGGTGCAAGGCAGGGAGAGAGAGCGAGCAAGAGGAAAGGGGAGAGTGC
>NW_021242778.1:0-18865 GCF_002162155.2 Triticum dicoccoides | reverse complement strand
GATGATGGGGTGGGCATATCCACTGGGGGGAGTCGTGGGATGGTCGACACGCAAACCCCTAAACCCTCCTAAACCCCCAACCGCCCCCCTTAAAAAAACAAAAACCCCAAGCACTGAGCTACTGACGCGTGGATGCTTTTTCGTCCCGGTTGGTGTTACCAACCGGGACCAAAGGCCCTCCTGCCTGGGCTCGCCGCAGCGGCCACGTGGAACCCCACCTGTCCCGGTTCGTAAGCGAACCGGGACTAAATGTCATGGGCTTTAGTCCCGACCCTTTAGTCCCGGTTCTAGAACCAGGACAAATGGGCCTCTAGAACTGGGACAAATGGGCCTTTTTCTACTAGTGGGTGCGGCCGCACGTTGGGTGCACCGACACGGCAACGACACTAACCGGACATGGCCTACCCCATTACTGCCCCAAACAGACAAAAACAGACCGAAGCGGATGCCCGTTTGGGGTTGTGCACTAGAGTTGGCCTTAGTTGTGCGTCTACGGCACCGACGCATACCGCCGCGCCTGTAAGAGCATGGTTAATGCTATAACCAACAGCTGGATATATCCTTCTGCCATGTCATCCAAAGCCATTATGTGTATTCACTCATACAAATAAACTTGGCTATGAGGTTGGCTATGAAACTAGTACTTTTTCACATTATCTCTTTCTTTTTCATTGTATTTATTACTTTTCTCTAGAAGCACGCATATAGCTAGGCTCTTGCATGAGAGCCCACTCCCACCATTTTTGAATGTCTCTCTCCTCCACATAAGTAAAAATGCTGGGCTATAAGACAACTATTGTAGTTGCTCTAAGACTACTCCATCTGTCCAGGTGTATAAGAGCAAGTACAATAGAGTGACACAAGCAGGCTATAATGAATAGAATAATATATCTTTGCTAAGTTGGAGGAGAGAGAAAAGGAGATAGAAGAGAAGCAGACTCTTGGTTAGTAGCTAGCTGCAAAACGAGACCCAAGACGCTTTGTGAGGATGTAAGGTGGGCCAACTATTGACAAGCTAGTACATATTTAAAACTTACTATTGTACATGCCGGCTAAAAGATTGGCTATAGATGACATAACAATTTCTTATAGCCGATCGTTGAATATATTATTAACCATGCTCTAAGTCACATTAGAAGGTGCAACTCGACCTAGGTGCATCAGATTGGAGGATAAGAAATTTTGGACCGGTCATTCCTCCAATCAAAACGCTCATTTCTTTCTTCTAAATGAAGCATTTAATTGCAGCAGTTAAGAGGATGACATTTTCCCCCCCATGCTGGCGCACGTTCTTCTAGCTTGCAAAGGGAAGGAAAAGGGTTTTCCTGAGAAGATAACAAGGCACACGAGGCAAAGCTCGCGGGGGAGCGAGACTAGGAGGGGATGGAGATGGAAAGTTAAGGATGCTCTCAATGCTCCACCTTCTACAGGTGCTAAGGCTGCCATGTAGACAAAAAATATGATGTGGCATGGTAATTAAGAGGAGAGAGATCAGTGCGGTGACCCCAAGAAACAATGCCAAACGCGAGAACCTAGGAAAAACACTTAAATGGAAGAATCCCACCAATGCATCAAGAACCTTAGTTGCAAAATCATTAAATGAAGGATGCTTAGCACCAACAAGACAAGCACCTATGCATTGGGGGCTTTAGTTGCTAAAGTCTTTAATGTGCTTAGCACTTCATGTAAGCACCAATGCACTGGAAACAACCTAATAGACGGGGCCTAAACGTTTTGGGACAATCTGTTTTTTTAAACCCCCATCTATTAGTTAATTGAAAATGTTATTGCAATTGTTCATTACAAAATTCGCCACGCTGGACGGAACACTATTAAGAAGAACCCCATCAGATCTACTATCAAAGCAAAACTTCGCAATTTCATGAGCCACCCCATTGGCTCGCCGATTAATTTTCATAATTTTGAAATTCTTGATCATCCTAGATATACCCAAGACTTCTCTCTTCAGATTAACGAGAAGAGACCTGTCACGCTTCTCCTTTGCAAGGAAGGAACAAACAAAGGCACAATTAGTCTCCAGAATAATGGACTGGTGGAGGGTAATACTTATGTAAAGACCTGCCAGGCAAGCTCGCATCTCAGCTTCATTCACACTGGAACACTAACCGAGAAAATCCCACAAGGAAATAATAACTTCACCAGATGAGTTTCTAGCAACCACCACCATACTGGCAGCATTAATACTCTCAACATAACTGGCATCAACATTGATCTTGATATAATCATCTGGGGGCGGTTTCCACAACACATGATCTTGAGATGGAGCATTTACCGTAACAACACCTCCCATTTTTCCTTTACCTTTGCTACTAGGAGCAATCTAAATAGTGTCATGACTGGACGTAAAGGATGACCAACAATTGTTCAGAAAAATTGCGGAAGCAACGATGGGTTCCTTCCCCTTTCCAAAAATTAAATCATTTCTCAAGTGCCAGGCTCGCCAGAAGAGAAACAAAATCTGCTCTCGTTGTTGCAAGCTCACCTGACTCAACAAAATCAGAAGCCAATCTGGTCCCAACAGTTTGAACATCTCTTCATTAGGAATATTCCACGACTCTCGCATAGCCAAATGTAAAGCCCGAGATTTTGAACATGTAACGAGAGCACATACCTAACTTACTCTGATGGTGTTTTACTCTATTAGTCTGGACTGCCAAGCTATCAGTTGCAGCATGCCAAGCAAAAATCCTTATCTTCTGAGGAATATTAGCCTTCCGAATTAGATTCCAAAGCCTTCTTTCTCTGTTTGGTTCGCCACTCCATTGACCCCTTTTGTCCTGACTATCCTTCAGCTTGAGCGCAAAATTGTACGCACTTTTAACAGAAAAATAACCATTCTTCTCGTAGTGCCACGCAATGAAATCTCCATCTCCATAGGCATGAATACGAATCTTAAGAATCTCCTCAGCATCATGTGGATAGAAAAGATACTTAACCAAATTTTCATCCCAATCCTTTCTCCCGCTTATGAACAAATCAGAGACCCACTTCAATCTAGTATTATGCCTTTTAGCTGAAATTTTAAGGCTCCAACTCGCGGGAATCCAATTATCCCTCCAAATATTAATGCTAGATCCATCACCCACCCGCCATATGACTCCCTTCTTAAGTGGTTCAAGACCATGCATGATACCTTGCCAAGTCACTGATGTAGATTGCGGAAACACCGTATCAAGTATATGTCCTTGAGGATAATATTTTGCCTTCTTCAGCTGCGCACATAATGAGTCTGGAAAAATCAACAACCGCCACGCTTGTTTAGCTAAGAGTGCTTGGTTAAATAATCTGATATCCCGAAATCCCATACCTCCCTTACCCTTAGACCTTGTTAATTTGTCCCAAGCTAGCCAATGTGTTTTCCTTCTGTCTTCCTTATCTCCCCACCAAAAATTCCTTATAATTTGGGATAACTCCTCACAAAGGGAAGCCGGAAACTTAAAAATACCCATGTCATACACCGGAAGAGCCTGAATAACTGATTTTATTAAGTCCTCTTTCACCCCGCCAGAATCATATTTTTCAATCCAATCAGAGAGCCTTTTCAGAATCTTTTCCTTAGTAGATTGAAACTTACCAGCCTTGATTTTTCCCTCTGGAACCGGGAGTCCAAGATATTTATCTTCGAACCCATCAACCGTAATTTTTAAGATTACCATTATAGCCACTTTATTCTCCAAACTACACTTTTTTCCAAACATCATTGAACACTTTTCAGGACTTCATAACTGCCCGTCCCATTATCGTATCGTATGAGAATGTTTTTATAGCTACCGCTTGATCAATGGAGCCTTCGAAAAATAGCATACTTTCATCTGTGAACAACAAGTGAGAAATACCAGGAGCTTGTCTATTCAAACAAAACTCCTAAAGTGCTCCCCTGGTTGAAGCATCTTTAAGCAGTAAAGAAAGTGCTTCAGCTACAAACAAGAACAAATACACGGATAAAGGATCACCTTGCCTGAGTCCCCGAGTAGGGGAGAACAACTCCATTAACTGTCCATTAAAGCGCACCAAAAATTTCACCGAAGTAATGCACGCCATAATCCAATTTATCCACATCGGTGCAAAACCCAGAGCCCTCATCATACATTGCAAGAAATGCAAGTCTACGCGGTCGTAGGCTTTTGCCAAGTCCAGCTTATATGCACAAAATTCCCCTCTTAAATCTTTAAGTGTACTCAGCGAATGCATACATTCAAAGGCCATGAGAGCATTGTCAGAAATTAACCTTCCCGGAATAAACGCACTTTGAGTAGGGGAAATCATACCATCAAGGAGTGGTCATAGTCTATTAACAAGACACTTGGAAATAATCTTTTAGATAACATTGCACAAACTGATTGGCCTGAAGTCTTTAATAGACTGGGGATTTTTAACTTTCGGGATGAGCACAATAGTTCTGATATTAACCCCCTCTGGCATAATTCCAGAAAAAAAACGGTTGAACAGCCTTAACAATATCTTCCTTGATCACACCCCAATTCCGTTGGGAAAACCTTGCAGGAAAACCATCTGGCCCCGGAGCTTTTAACAACCACATTTGAAAAAGAGCATCACTAATCTCTTGTTCCGTAAATGGTTTGCACCGATCATCATTCATATCATCAGAAACAAGGGGATTGACCAACGAAATAATATGGGACAGGTCCACTGAATCATCACAAGAATATAGTTGCTTAAAAAACGAGTTTGTGATACCTTTCATCTCCTCCAGATTTTCCGTTAGGCCCCCATCATCTTTCCTCAGAGAAGAGATATTATTTTCCTTGCTCTCCAGGAAGCCTTCCTTTGAAAATGATTACAATTACGGTCACCTCCTCTTATCTTATCCAAACGAGACCTCTGCTTCCATAATATTTCTTCCTTTATAAGAAGTTCATCCATCTCTAAAAGAATATTCTTCCTTTCCATCACTGCAGAATGATCATTCCTGCTAAATAACACATTTAGTCTTTAGCGATCCCCCTCCAATTTCTTTGGCAAATACCCAATATGAACCCAACTCCACCTATGAAGAGATTTCATCAAGTAGTCCAACTTATTTGCAACATCTCCCAGATCGTTAATATTTGAATCTGTACTCCAACATGTAATAATCTTATCCTCCAAAGCCCCAGCTTCCCTTTCCCAATACTCTTTATATCTCAGCCGTTTAATAGATCTACGAACCCGGGGAGTACCCAACAACTCAATAAAAATAGGACAATGATCAGACCTAGAGCTCATAATATGGGATACCTTGCAACGAGGGAACATTGAAGACCAAAGCGGGCACGCCACCGCACGATCGAGACGTACCTTAACATTCTTGCATCCATCTTGCTTATTATTGTACGTCCAAGGCAGACCATGAAAGCCCAAATCATATAAATTACAATCAGACAAAACTTCATGAAAATTAGCCATTAGTCTTGTAGACCTCTTATGATGAGAGAAGTGCTCATTTCGCCACATAGCTTCATTAAAATCCCCAACCATAAACCAAGGACCAACACCAAGATGTTTTATCCGTCTCAAGAGATCCCACATAACGTACCTTTGGCTCGCCTTAGGCTCACCATAGATGAATGTGCACCTCCACTTTGTTCCATCTCCCTTGTCGGCGTACATATCAATAAAGTGATCACTATATTTGTTCAGCTCCCAACAGTACGTCTCATCCCAAAACATAGCTAGTCCTCCCCCTTTACCATGTCCAAAAACAGTAAACATATTATTCATACCCAACCTGTAACGCAACCTATGCGTGTTAGAGAGGCACACCAAATCTTGAACTGTACGAGGTTGACCCAAGCCTCGATAGTTCCAACTTAAAATTTTCATGACTCCTGATGGGCGTCATCCTCGCCTATCAGGTTTCCGGTAGCCCCCAGACTGGTAGCTTCCTTTGTAGCGTACCCATCCTCTTTTTCCTCACCCACTGATTCCCTCCTCCTTCCTGATTCTCTTCCTCTGTCCCCTCCCTCTCCTCAGTTACATGAACAATAGACCCATCTACACCTACTGCAGCCTCAACCCTCTCCGTACACACTCTTTTACAAGAAACACTCATATCATTTGCACTCTTATATTCTAAGCTCTCAGAACTAGTGCTGTCCATGCTAAACACTAAGTTTTGATCATCAGGGAGACTCCTTTTGCTACCCGTCGTGCTCTCCAGGATGGCAGGAAAGGCAACCTTGAGGCTGGACATGTCACTACCGCTATTTGGGAGCGTTGGAACCCCAAACATCACATGCTTGGCACACACACTTTGAACAGCAGCGCGCTCAAACTGCTCATCTTTATATAATCATTTCCACTGGCCTCGGATAGCTTGAGTACGGTTGGAAGGGTCATCGGCCTCCTCTTCCACATGGGTGCTCATGTTGATGGAGCCAGCACCCACACCTTTAGTGCCTTAAGAAACCACCAGATTACCTTGGTTGACATCAGGAGCACCAGCTGCTACTACTATGTGTCCCAACACAGCAGCAACAGCTGCAGGAGAATCGGGAGCGCTCAAGCTGATGGAGGGAGCGCCCTCCTTAGCCCCTTCGGCGGCACGAACCGGCCCGACCACCGGACCAACCGTCATGCCCATGTCAGCACCACTGGGAGCGAGACCCCACTCCTGGGATCCTCCTGTTGGAAATATGCCCTAGAGGCAATAATAAATTGATTATTATTATATTTCCTTGTTCATGATAATCGTTTATTATCCATGCTAGAATTGTATTGATAGGAAACTCAGATACATGTGTGGATACATAGACAACACCATGTCCCTAGTAAGCCTCTAGTTGACTAGCTCGTTGATCAATAGATGGTTACGGTTTCCTAACCATGGACATTGGATGTCGTTGATAACGGGATCACATCATTAGGAGAATGCTGTAATGGATAAGACCCAATCCTAAGCCTAGCACAAGATCATGTAGTTCATATGCTAAAGCTTTTCTAATGTCAAGTATCATTTCCTTAGACCATGAGATTGTGCAACTCCCAGATGCCGTAGGAGTGCTTTGGGTGTGCCAAACATCACAACATAACTGGGTGACTATAAAGGTGCACTACGGGTATCTCCGAAAGTGTCTGTTGGGTTGGCGCGAATCGAGACTGGGATTTGTCACTCCGTGTGACGGAGAGGTATCTCTGGGCCCACTCGGTAGGACATCATCATAATGTGCACAATGTGACCAAGGAGTTGATCACGGGATGATGTGTTACGAAACGAGTAAAGAGACTTGCCGGTAACGAGATTGAACAAGGTATCGGGATACCGACGATCGAATCTCGGGCAAGTATCGTACCGATGGACAAAGGGAATTGCATACGGGATTGATTAAGTCCTTGACATCGTGGTTCATACAATGAGATCATCGTGGAGCATGTGGGAGCCAACATGGGTATCCAGATCCCGCTGTTGGTTATTGATCGGAGTACGTCTCGGTCATGTCTGCATGGTTCCCGAACCCGTAGGGTCTACACACTTAAGGTTCGATGACGCTAGGGTTATAAAGGAAGTTTGTATGTGGTTACCGAATGTTGTTCGGAGTCCCGGATGAGATCTCGGACATCACGAGGAGTTCCGGAATGGTCCGGAGGTAAAGATTTATATATGGGAAGTCCTGTTTTGGTCACCGGAAAAGTTTCGGGTTTTATCGGTAACGTACCGGGACCACCGGGAGGGTCCCGGGGGTCCACCAAGTGGGTCCACAAGCCCCGGAGGGCTGCATGGGCCAAGTGTGGGAGGGGACCAGCCCCAGGTGGGCTGGTGCGCCCCCCCACCAAAGCCCAAGGCACAAGGGAAGAGGAAAGGGGGCAAACCCTAAGGGCAGATGGGCCCTAAGGCCCATGCTCCCTGCGCCTCCCTCTCCTCCTCCCTTGGCCGCCTCCCTCGGATGGGATCTGGGGCTGCCGCACCCCTTGGGGTGGGAACCCTAGAGGGGGCGCAGCCCCCTCCCCTTCCCCTATATATACTCGAGGCCTAGGGGCTGCCCAACATGCGATTCGATCTCTCTGTTGGTGCAGCCCTACCCCTCTTCCTCCTCGTCTCTTGCGGTGCTTGGTGAAGCCCTGCTGGAGCACCACGCTCCTCCATCACCACCACGCCGTTGTGCTGCTGCTGGATGGAGTCTTCCTCAACCTCTCCCTCTCTCCTTGCTGGATCAAGGCATGGGAGACGTCACCGGGCTGTACGTGTGTTGAACACGGAGGTGCCGTCCGTTCGGCACTAGGATCTCCGGTGATTTGGATCACGACGAGTACGACTCCTTCAACCCCGTTCTCTTGAACGCTTCCGCATAGCGATCTACAAGGGTATGTAGATGCACTCTCCTGCCCCTCGTTGTTGGTCTCTCCATAGATAGATCTTGGTGACACGTAGGAAAATTTTGAATTTCTGCTACGTTACCCAACAGTGGCATCATGAGCTAGGTCTATTGCGTAGATTTTATGCACGAGTAGAACACAAAGTTGTTGTGGGCGTTGATTTTGTTCAATATGCTTACCGTTACTAGTCCAATCTTGATTCGGCGGCATTGTGGGATGAAGCGGCCCGGACCAACCTTACACGTACGCTTACGTGAGACCGGTTCCACCGACAAACATGCACTAGTTGCATAAGGTGGATGGCGGGTTTCTGTCTCTCCCACTTTAGTCGGATCAGATTCGATGAAAAGGGTCCTTATGAAGGGTAAATAGCAATTGGCATATCACGTTGTGGTTTTGCGTAGGTAAGAAACGTTCTTGCTAGAAACCCATAGCAGCCACGTAAAACATGCAAACAACAATTAGAGGACGTCTAACTTGTTTTTGCAGGGTATGCTATGTGATGTGATATGGCCAAGAAGAATGTGATGAATGATATGTGATGTATGAGATTGATCATGTTCTTGTAATAGGAATCACGACTTGCATGTCGATGAGTATGACAACCGGCAGGAGCCATAGGAGTTGTCTTTATTTATTGTATGACCTTCGTGTCATTGAACAACGCCATGTAATTACTTTACTTTATTGCTAACTGGTAGCCATAGTAGTAGAAGTAATAAGTTGGCGAGACAACTTCATGGAGACACGATGATGGAGATCATGGTGTCATGCCGGTGACAAGATGATCATGGAGCCCCAAGATGGAGATCAAAGGAGCTATATGATATTGGCCATATCATGTCACTATTATTTGATTGCATGTGATGTTTATCATGTTTATGCATCTTATTTTCTTAGAACAATGGTAGTAAATAAGATGATCCCTCATTAAAATTTCAAGAAAGTGTTCCCCCTAACTGTGCACCGTTACGACAGTTTGTTGTTTCGAAGCACCACGTGATGATCGGGTGTGATAGATTCTAACGTTCACATACAACGGGTGTAAGACAGATTTACACACGCGAAACACTTAGGTTGACTTGACGAGCCTAGCATGTACAGACATGGCCTCAGAACACAAGAGACCGAAAGTTCGAGCATGAGTCGTATTGTAGATATGATCAACATAAAGATGTTCACCGATGATGATTAGTCCATCTCACGTGATGATCGGACACGGCCTAGTTGACTCGGATCATGTAATCACTTAGATGACTAGAGGGATGTCTATCTGAGTGGGAGTTCATAAGATGAACTTAATTATCCTGAACATAGTAAAAAGGTCTTCGCAAATTATGTCATAGCTCGCGCTTCAGTTCTACTATTTAGTTATGTTCCTAGAGAAAATTTAGTTGAAAGTTGATAGTAGCAATTATGCGGACTAGGTCCGTAAACTGAGGATTGTCCTCATTGCTTCATAGAAGGCTTATGTCCTTAATGCACCGCTCAGTGTGCTGAACCTCGAACGTTGTCTGTGGATGTTGCGAACATCTGACATACACATTTTGATAACTACGTGATAGTTCAGTTAAACGGTTTAGAGTTGAGGCACCGAAGACGTTTTGAAACGTCGCGAAACATATGAGATGTTTCGAGGGCTGAAATTGGGATTTCAGGCTCGTGCCCACGTCAAGAGGTATAAGACCTCCGACGATTTTCTTAGCCTACAAACTAAGGGAGAAAAGCTCAATTGTTGAGCTTGTGCTCAGATTGTCTGAGTACAACAATCATTTGAATCAAGTGGGAGTTGATCTTCCAGATGAGATAGTGATGTTTCTCCAAAGTCATTACCACCAAGCTGCTAGAGTTTCGTGATGAACTATAATATATCGGGGACATATATGATGATCCTTGAGATATTCGCGATGTTTGACACCACAAAAGTAGAGATCAAGAAGGAGCATCAATTGTTGATGGTTGGTGAAACCACTAGTTTCAAGAAGGGCAAGGGCAAGAAGGGATACTTCATGAAACGGCAATTCAGCTGCTGCTCTAGTGAAGAAACCCAAGGTTGAACCCAAACCCGAGACTAAGTGCTTCTGTAATAAGGGGAACAGCCACTGAAGCAGAATTACCCTAGATACTTGGTAGATGAGAAGGCTGGCAAGGTCGATAGAAGTATATTGGATATACATTGTGTTAATGTGTACTTTACTAGTACTCCTAGTAGCACCATGGTATTAGATACCGGTTCGGTTGCTAAATGTTAGTAAACTCGAAATAAAAGGCTGCGGAGTAAACGGAGACTAGCTAAAAGGTGAGATGACGATATGTGTTGGAAGTATTTCCAAGGTTGATCAAATATCGTACGCTCCCTCTACCATCGAGATTTGTGTTTGCGTTGAGCATAGACATGATTGGATTATGTCTATCGCAATACGGTTATTCATTTAAGGAGAATAATGGTTACTCTGTTTATTTGAATAATACCTTCAATGGTCTTGCACCTAAAATGAATGGTTTATTGAATCTCGATCGTAGTGATACACATGTTCATGCCAAAAGATATAAGATAGTAATGATAGTACCACCTACTTGTGGCACTGCCACGTAAGTCATATCGGTATAAAACGTATGAAGAAGCTCCATATTGATGGATCTTTGGGCTCACTCGTTTTTGAAAAGTTTGAGACATGCGAACCATGTCTATTGGTGTATATGCATGAAGAAACTCCATGCAAATGGACCATTTGGACTCACTTGATTTTGAATCACTTGAGACATGCAAATCATACCACATGGGCAAGATGACTGAAAGCCTCGTTTTCAGTAAAATGGAACTAGAAAGCAACTTGTTGGAAGTAATACATTTTGATGTGTGCAGTCCAATGAGTGCTGAGGCATGTAGTGGATATCGTTATGTTCTTACTTCACAGATGATTTGAGTAGATGTTGAGTATATTTACTTGATGAAACACGAGTCTGAATTATTGAAAGGTTCAAGTAATTTCAGGGTGAAGTTGAAAGATCGTCGTGACAAGAGGATAAAATATCTATGATATGATCATAGAGATGAATATCTGAATTACGAGTTTGGCACAGAATTAAGACATTGTGGAAATTGTTTCACAACCGATACAGCCTGGAACACCATAGGGTGATGGTGTGTCTGAACATCATAACTGCACCCTATTGGATATGATGCATACCCTGATGTCACTTATCGAATTACCACAATAGTTTATGGGTTAGGCATTAGAGACAACCACATTAACTTTAAATAGGGCACCACGTAATTCCGATGAGATGACATCGTATGAATTATGGTTTAAAGAAACCTAAGCTGTCATTTCTTAAAAGTTTGGGGTTGCGACGCTTATGTGAAAAAGTTTCAGGCTGATAAGCTCGAACCCAAAGCGGATAAATGCATCTTCATAGGACACCCAAAACAGTTGGGTATACCTCCTATCTCAGATCCGAAGGCAATAAGGGATTGTTTCTTGAATCAGGTCCTTTCACGAGGAAAAGTTTCTCTCGAAAGAATTGAGTGGGAGGATGGTGGAGACTTGATGAGGTTATTGAACCATCTCTTCAACTAGTGTGTGGCAGGGCACAGGGAGTTGTTCCTGTGGCACCTACACCAATTGAAGTGGAAGCTTATGATAGTGATCATGAAACTTCAGATCAAGTCACTACCAAACCTCGTGGGATGACAAGGATGCGTGCTACTTCAGAGTGGTACGTAATCCTGTCTTGGAAGTCATGTTGCTAGACAACAATGAACCTACGAGCTATGGAGAAGCGATGGTGGGCCTGGATTCCAAAATGGCTCGAGGCCATATAATCCGAGAGAGGATCCATATATGAAAACAAAGTGTAGACTTTGGAAGAACTACTTGATGGTCGTAAGCCTGTTAGGTACATATGGATTGTAAAAGGAAGACGGACAATGATGGTAAGTATCACCATTAAGAAAGCTCGACTTGTCGTTAAGATGTTTTCTGACAAGTTCAAGGAGTTGACTACGATGAGACTTTCTCACCCGTAGCGATGCTAAGAGTCTGTTGGAACTATGTTAGCGATTACTACATTATTTATGAAATATTGCAGATAGGATGTCAAAACATTGTTTCCTCGACGATTTTCTTGAGGAAAGGTTGTATGTAATACAACCGGAAGGTTTTGTCAATCCTGAAAGATGCTAATAAGTATGCAAAGCTCCAACAGTCCTTCTAAGGACTGGAGTAAGCATCTTGGAGTTGGAATGTATGCTTTGATGAGATGATCAAAGATTTTGGGTGTATACAAAGTTGATGAGAAACTTGTATTTCCAAAGAAGTGAGTGGGAGCACTATAGAATTTCTGATGAGTATATGTTGTTGACATATTGTTGATCAGAAATGACGTAGAATTTTTGGAAAGCATATAGGGTTATTTGGAAAGTGTTTTTCAATGGAAAGCCTGGATTAAGCTACTTGAGCATTGAGCATCAAGATCTATAAGGATAGATCAAAACGCTTGATGGTACTTTCAAATGAGCACATACCTTGACATGATCTTGAAGGTGTTCAAGATGGATCAGTCAAAGAAGGAGTTCTTGCCTGAGTTGTAAGGTATGAAGTTAAGACTTAAAGCTCGACCACGACAAAATAGAGAGGAAGGACGAAGGTCGTCCCCTATGCTTAAGACATAGGCTCTACAGTATGCTATGCTGTGTACCGCACCTGAAATGTGCCTTGCCATGAGTCAGTCAAGGGGTACAAGAGTGATCCAAGAATGGATCACAAGACAGCGGTCAAAGTTATCCTTAGTAACTAGTGGACTAAGGAATTTTCTCGATTATGGAGATGGTAAAAGAGTTCGTCGTAAAGGGTTACGCCGATGCAAACTTTGACACTAATCCAGATTATTCTGAGTAGTAAACTGGATTCGTATAGTAGAACAGTTATTTGGAATAGCTCCAAATAGAACGTGGTAGCTGCATCTAGGAGATGACAAAGAGATTTGTAAAGCACACACGGATCTGAAAGATTCAGACCCGTTGACTATAACATCTCTCACAAGCATAACATGATCAAACCCAGAACTCATCGAGTGTTAATCACATGGTAAATGTGAACTAGATTATTGATTCTAGTAAACTCTTTGGGTGTTAGTCGCATGGGGATGTGACTTTGAGTGTTAATCACATATCGATGTGAACTGGATTATTGACTCTAGTGCAAGTGGGAGACTGTTGGAAATATGCCCTAGAGGCAATAATAAATTTATTATTATTATATTTCCTTGTTCATGATAATCGTTTATTATCCATGCTAGAATTGTATTGATAGGAAACTCAGATACATGTGTGGATACATAGACAACACCATGTCCCTAGTAAGCCTCTAGTTGACTAGCTCGTTGATCAATAGATGGTTACGGTTTCCTAACCATGGACATTGGATGTCGTTGATAACGGGATCACATCATTAGGAGAATGATGTGATGGACAAGACCCAATCCTAAGCCTAGCACAAGATCATGTAGTTCGTATGCTAAAGCTTTTCTAATGTCAAGTATCATTTCCTTAGACCATGAGATTGTGCAACTCACGGATGCCGTAGGAGTGCTTTGGGTGTGCCAAACGTCACAACGTAACTGGGTGACTATAAAGGTGCACTACGGGTATCTCCGAAAGTGTCTGTTGGGTTGGCGCGGATCGAGACTGGGATTTGTCACTCCGTGTGACAGAGAGGTATCTCTGGGCCCACTCGGTAGGACATCATCATAATGTGCACAATGTGACCAAGGAGTTGATCACGGGATGATGTGTTACGGAACGAGTAAAGAGACTTGCCGGTAACGAGATTGAACAAGGTATCGGGATACCGATGATCGAATCTCGGGCAAGTATCGTACCGATGGACAAAGGGAATTGCATACGGGATTGATTAAGTCCTTGACATCATGGTTCATCCGATGAGATCATCGTGGAGCATGTGGGAGCCAACATGGGTATCCAGATCCCGCTATTGGTTATTGATCAAAGTACGTCTCGGTCATGTCTGCATGGTTCCCGAACCCGTAGGGTCTACACACTTAAGGTTCGATGACGCTAGGGTTATAAAGGAAGTTTGCATGTGGTTACCAAATGTTGTTCGGAGTCCCGGATGAGATCCCGGACGTCACGAGGAGTTCCGGAATGGTCCGGAGGTAAAGATTTATATATGGGAAGTCCTGTTTTGGTCACCGGAGAAGTTTCGGGTTTTATCGGTAATGTACCGGGACCACCGGGAGGGTCCCGGGGGTCCACCAAGTGGGGCCACAAGCCCCGGAGGGCTGCATGGGCCAAGTGTGGGAGGGGACCAGCCCCAGGTGGGCTGGTGCGCCCCCCCACCAAAGCCCAAGGCGCAAGCAAAGAGGAAAGGGGGCAAACCCTAAGGGCAGATGGGCCCTAAGGCCCATGCTCCCTGCGCCTCACTCTCCTCCCCCCTTGGCCGCCTCCCTCAGATGGGATCTGGGGCTGCCGCACCCCTAGGGGTGGGAACCCTAGAGGGGGCGCAGCCCCCTCCCCTTCCCCTATATATACTTGAGGCCTAGGGGCTGCCCAACACGCGATTCGATCTCTCTGTTGGTGCAGCCCTACCCCTCTTCCTCCTCGTCTCTTGCGGTGCTTGGCGAAACCCTGCTGGAGTACCACGCTCCTCCATCACCACCACGCCGTTGTGCTGCTGCTGGATGGAGTCTTCCTCAACCTCTCCCTCTCTCCTTGCTGAATAGTTAACTGAATTTTCTCATTTGTAATATTTTAGTTAACTGAATATGCATTGTATATAGTGTAGTCAGTCCATTGAAACTGTATGTATGAACTTAACTGAATTTTTTTAGTGTTCAAAAGATTTTAACTGAATATGTATCAGTTTCACCTAGTAATTTGTAATATTTATTTGTGCACTGTGTATACTTCAGTTTGTTATTGATTTTAATTATTAGAAATGTATGCATAGAAATTAATGTGTAGCTTCTTTGCTTTGTAGTTTGTGTGATGATGTGTGGGAAGTTAGGCTCCACTTTCATGACAGGGACAATTTGGAAAGGACCATGTGTGTTTCAGACATAACATTTCTGAATCTAATAGCACTAATAGAGACAGCAGGCTATGGAGAGGATGACTACATGTACTTTGTTAGGGATGCTGGCTTGGGAGTAGCTGGTTTGGAAGAGATCTGTGATGATGACAAGGTTGATGAGATGCTAGACCACATTGCCAACAGAGATCAGACCATAGTTAATCTGACAGTAGTTAGGGGTAGTGAGCCCAGACCTGGAGATTTAAACATAGGTCATGTTTGTGAGCAGCAGGTCCCTATAGCCAGTCTTGGAGAGAGGACTGTGTATGAGTTCAGTGAGGAAGGTGTGGTGTACAGGTCACCATCCAAAAAAAACAAGGAGAGTTACACAAGTTGATGAGCAGGAGGCACAAGATATGGATCAAGGAAATGCAGGAGATGTTGATTTGGAGCAAGAGGAGTTGGAAAGAACTATGGAGCTTAAGAGGAGGAATAAAATACAGAGGTATAAGAAGCATAAGAAGAGTGTTGAGAGGGTGGAGGCAGTTAAAAGAAAACTTCCTATTTTACTAACTGAAGATGCCTCTGACTTGGAGCAAGATGAGGATTTCATGGCTAGGATGGCTGAGATGAGGAGGCAGAGACAGGACCCATTTTTACACTTTGAAGGTGACACTGATGTTGAAGAAACTTATGAGCTAGAAGAAGAGGTAGTGCATGAGGAACATGGATAGGATGAGGAGCATGGAGAGGATGAGGAAATTGAAGAGGAGGTGGTACCACAAGGGGAAAAGAGGAAGAAGTTGAAAGTAAGAAAGGGGCCAACTAGTAGATCACATGCAAGTTTGGAGCAAAAATTTGAGGATGTTTGGGTGCCATCATCTGATGAGGATCCAAATCCTAGTGATTTGAAGGAGGAGGAGGATGATGGGGCAATACCCCTAGCTTTTGTGCTTGTCAATAAGAGTAGGCCCAAAAAACCCAAACCAAGAATCTGGTATGCTGAGGATAGAGAGAGCCCAGAGATGCAGTTTGTAAAGAAGCTTTGTTTTGAAAGTGTTTACCAATTTAGAAGGGCACTTCTCACATTCCACATAGCTCAAAACAAAAACTATCAGTTTCATAGGAACTGCAATGACAGAATCATAGCTATTTGCAGACATGAAGATTGCCATTTTTTCATTGCAGCTTCTGTGTTGGCAAATGAGAGAACATTTTGCATTAGAAAGGCAAATTTTTTGCACACATGTCCAGCTGTAGCAGAGAGCACCAAGGTGACTACCAAGTGGGTCACACATCAGGTGTTACAAGAAATAAGAACAGACTTGAACACATCAATAACTACAATAATGCAAAATCTGAAGAGCAAGTATGGAGTTGAGATCAGCACTCATATGGCCTACAGGGCTAAGAACAAAGCAGTTGAGATGGTGCAAGGAGATCAGAGGGGTCATTATACCAGGATCAGGGATTTTTGCAGGCTGTCTTGGACACAAATCCAGGTAGTAGGTGCATTGTCATTACTAAGTTCTTGAAGGAGCATCCAAGCAAAAATCCAAGGTTCCATGGCCTGTTCATCTGTTTGAATGCTTGCAAGGAAGGATTTCTGAATGGATGTAGACCATTCATAGGTGATTACTTTACTTTGTTTAGTTTGCCTTGTTTGAATGTCTTGTTTCTGACATGTGTTGTGTGCCATTGCAGGTGTGGATGGATGCTTCATCAAGCTGTCTACTGGCCAACAAATCATGGCTGCCACAGGAAGGGATGGGAATAATAACATATATCCCATTGCTTTTGCAGTTGTGGACAAAGAAGACACAAAAAGTTGGACTTGGTCAAATCATCGATATATCGACAAGATGAGGCTCAAGGTAAACCCTAGGGTCAAATCATCGATATGTCAACAAGATGAGGCTCAGGTAAACCCTAGGGTCAAATCATCGATATATCGACAAGATGAGGCTCAAGGTAAACCCTAGGGTCAAATCATCGATATAGAGACAAGATGAGGCTCAAGGTGGCACTATGGTTACCTTGTGCATATATCGATGAAATGACCCTCAAGGTTAATCCATGAATCTAGTTGACAGAATTTACTAACTTAGCACATGCACCACCTTGGCTTGAGCAAATGTGATTCTACTAAGCACAAACACCACATAACAATCAAAGTGCACTCACATTCATAAAGGTTCATCAAGGTTGGATCCAACACCTGATCTCACAAAATACATACATAAAGGTTCAGAAATAGATACTAAAGTACTTAATAGATGATTATCATCTAGATTACAACACTGCTGGATCCAACACCATAGATCACAAATTCATCACTGAAGTACTAGGATCACAAATTCATACTAAAGTACTGGATACATGATTATCATCTAGAAACTGATAGATGATTATCATACTAGAAGGCACCCTACTCATCTAAGATGGCCTTCACACCCTGAAGCTTCAACTTTATCTTTTCCTCAGACTTTTGAAGCTTAGAAATGTGATGCTTCAGTTTAAGCCTCTCTTCTGTCAGCCTCTCCTTCTCCTTCAAATGATTGAACTTCAAGTTCCTAATCACATTGGCTTGAGCACAAGTCAGGTTCTTCAGAGTTTCATAGTTTTGCAGCATCTTCTTCTCCTCCTCCTCTGTCTTTGAGAGCTCTGCCTTCAAGTTCCCCACTACAGTCTCAAGCTCAACAATATTCACATCAACATATTCCTTCTGCTCCTTATGATTGTTTAACTCCACACCCCTCTGCTGCTGGGCATCCAAGAGAGAATTCACATCAGCATACAAACTGTCATAGTTCTCCTGTAGTTTCTTCTTCTCCTCCTCTTTCTTTGAAAGCTCTGCCTTCAAGTTGCAAACTACAGTTTCTAGCTCAGCAATCTTCACTTCAAGATATTGCTTCTGCTCCTTCTGATTGTTTAACTCCACACCCCTCTGCTGCTGGGCATCCAAGAGAGAATTCACATCAGCATACAAACTGTCATAGTTCTCCTGTAGTTTCTTCTTCTCTTCTGTCAGGTTGTGAATTGCAAAGGAACTCTCTAGATTGTCATTGGTCCTAGCTGACTTAATCTCCTCATACATATCCCATAGCTTGGCCAATGCCTTCTCCATTGAGTCTGGCCATTCAAAATCAATCCATTGAACTACTCCACAGTTTATGCATTCCTGTATTATAAACAATAAAAGAATAAATAATTGTCTAAGACCATCAAACCAACAGGTTCAGATATCTAATATGTGCACTGTTAAAAAGACAAATAAACTAGTCACTAAGCACTGACAGGTTCCTTACCATACAACAGACAAATTAACAATGCCCACTGGTAAACAAGTCATTAAGCACTGATCATAATAAACAATAACTACCATCCACTAATGAGAACACACTCCAACACAGTGGCTAAAACAAATTAAACAAAGACAAAGCACTTAACCAAGCTTAACAACTTGAAGGCAGAGCACTGACCACAATAAACAACTT
>NW_021242777.1:7735-9126 GCF_002162155.2 Triticum dicoccoides | reverse complement strand
AAAGGGTAGACCTGCTCTAACCAAAGGACCTTTAGATGCTTGGCCCAGTTCACCCATTGTTTTTGACTACAACCATTGCACTTACCGGCCGGATATGCAAAAATCCACGTCGATGCAGCTGTTCGCTCCAGAGGCGGATCGGCTGCTGCTATTTGCAGGAACTCCCATGGAGCTTATCTAGGTAGCTCAGCCCTAGTTGTTGCTGGCGTTTGTGACCCAGCAACACTAGAAGCCATAGCATGCCGAGAAGCAATTGCCTTGGCCCAGGATCTCGGTCTACAACAATTCATAGTATCTTCAGATTTCAAGCAAGTCATCGAGGATATTTCCAAAAGGAGCCAGGGTCCATATGGAGCCATTGTCGCTGAGATCAACTCTAGAGTTATTCCTTATTCTTGTAATTTCATTTTCGAAAATCGGTTAGTTAATGTTGAAGCTCATAGACTAGCAAGGTATGCTCTTTCCCTTTCTAAGGGACGTCATGCGTGGCTTGGCCAGCCCCATGACCAAGTTTGTATCCCACCTTTTGTGGACTTTGATTAATAAATTGGCTTTTCCCTAAAAAAAACTTACTGTTGTGGACCGGTTCTATAGATTAAACAAAGGATCATTATAATAGTTGGTTCTGCCTGTCATGTATAGATTAACCGAAAGTTGTATATGTTCCGCCGAAGTTATCATGTATTACATTTGTGGAGAGTTGTGTATGTTATGATCTGTACACGTATACATAACAAACAAAGCCTGTGTGTTCATACCTGGGGTTGAATCCGTACAGCGTCGCCGACGGGAACTCCTATATCGCTATCGTGGTTCCGCGGCGGCGTCGCTGTCCAGTGGTTCCGTGGCGGCGGCGCTGTCGAGTGGTTCCGCGGCGGCGGCGCTGTGGAGTGCGCAGATCCAGATGGACTCGGGCGGCGAGATCCAGATGGACTCAGGCGGCGATCCAGATGGACTCGGGCGGCGAGAATGTGCTTAACAGGAGTACGCCAGAAGGACCAGGTGACCGATTTTTACTACTACAGTGTCCGATCTATCGGTCGCCCTCTCCATATAGCAGGGAGGAGATTGAAGGTAACCGATTTTTTTTGACAGCAGATCTTCTTGGGTCATCCTTGGGGAGATCATGGATGGACAAAGATGCTAGCACTAGTAGAAAAAGGACCTAATGTGAGACACATTAGTCCCGGTTCGATTTTGGCCCAGCACTATAGGTACCATTAGTGCCGGTTCGAACGGCTATGCATTAATGTCGGTTTGTTTTCAACCTTTAGTACCGGTTCGAACGGCTATGCATTAATGTCGGTTTGTTTTCAACCTTTAGTACCGGATCGTGCCATGAACCGGTACTAAAGGGGTGGTGGCAGACTGGCGTCAGGCCGGGGGCCCGC
>NW_021242777.1:6506-7106 GCF_002162155.2 Triticum dicoccoides | reverse complement strand
ATCACCTTTAGTACCGGTTCGTGGCACAAACCGGTACTAAAGGGCTAACCTTAGTACCGGTTCGTGCCACGAACCGGTACTAAAGGGGTTTGACCTATAGTCCCGGGTGGAGACACAAACCGGGACTATAGGGCAATTTTCAAACTCTACACCCCCCCGTGTATTGCCATTTCAGTTTTGAAAAATACAAAAGAAAATGATAAAAATTCAAAAAATAAAATTCTTCGAGATGTAGTTATATTACTACATCTACTAGTTAGGAAAATTAAAAAACTTAAATTTGGACATGTTTTGCAAAAAGTGTAGGGAAAATGTAAAACGGCTATAACTTTTGCATACGATGTCGGAAAAAAAGTATAATATATCAAAAAATTCAGCACGAAAATGCGCATCCAGGGCACGAAAATGTAAAGCAGCCTGTTTGAAATTTTTTAGAATCCTCAAATTCCAAAAGGAAAA
Organism: Triticum dicoccoides; assembly: GCF_002162155.2. NCBI lineage: Eukaryota > Viridiplantae > Streptophyta > Magnoliopsida > Poales > Poaceae > Triticum > Triticum dicoccoides. The sequence goes on along the minus strand of NW_021242777.1, from coordinate 6,647 downwards.
AAAGATATTCTCAAATTTCAGTTTTTTTAATTTTGGTTAAATCTGGTCAAACTATGGTCAAACTAATTATTCAAGAAGTATTAATGTTGCTACGTAATTATTCAAGAATATTAGTGTTACTAAATAATTATTTCAAATTTT
>NW_021242777.1:4415-5194 GCF_002162155.2 Triticum dicoccoides | reverse complement strand
GGGGGGGGGCTTTAGTCTCCACCCTTTAGTGCCGGTTGCAGAACCGGCACTAAAGGCCCTTACAAACCAATTTTAAAGCTCCGATTTCTACTAGTGTAGTGAGCAACTGCCGGGGAAGACAAAGGAAGAGCAAGCCAACAATACAAAGAGGGCTAATGGCAAGGAACTAATTGAACAGGTTCCTTGAATTTATACCATATATACTTTATTTGTCTTCTCTTGTCCAGAGTTACATCGTTAGGCTACCTTGCTTTTTTGGAACGTAGGCTCGAGAAGAGCCCGGCTTTGAATTAACAAAGCCATCAACCGGCCAGGATTACAACTTCGTAATACAACCACACTCCAACTAAAAGGAAAGAAAACAAAAGGCAAAGATACAATGGCACCTAGGAGCAGCTCACAGAGGCATACAACAAGCTAGCTAGCAGAACACATAGCTAGAGATGCCAGGAACCCCAAACACGCCGAGAACCAAGGCAAAAACGCTAAACGTCTCAGGAAAGAGCACCGACGACAGAGCAAAGCACGCCATTGCCAAACGCCTGGGCTTGAAGGAGACACATCCATCTAGATCCATCGTCACAGAAGGCCCCTGCCTCCTCGCCTGGCTCGAGGCGCCGCACCGGTGAGCGATGGACATGCTCACCCTAGAACCTGCATGAATGGCATCGCAGGAAACCACAGGGGCGGGACCAGGCGTTCCCAGCCTGCCAACGATGACTTACCTGAAACAGAGCAACGCCAAATGCAAGAGTCCAGGCATGAAACAGGGGCGAGCT
>NW_021242777.1:0-3287 GCF_002162155.2 Triticum dicoccoides | reverse complement strand
ACTTTTCTTTATTTTTGAATTCTTGATCATTTCTTTACCTTAGTGAGACTCATGGTCATTTTGATTATTGATGGAATTTCTGTTTGATCATAAAAAACCACTATCCATTAGAGATTTGGATTGAACATCACTGCCACCATTCTTTATCTGTGCAATTACTGATTTTATTGGGAGAAACTTTTTGATATGTACTTCCATTAATGATTCACATGTCCTCTTTGCAGATTTCAATAGTTTTTTTCCCAGTACGGAATGCCTAATGACACACAGCCGTTGCAAACAAAGATTGAACAGTGCATATAGATTTTCCAAACATGGTGAATTATTATTTTTGGGTAAGTTCAAGTGGTCTTTTTGGCCAGTAAAATTATTTTCGTGGTTCCGGTCGTTTGTGGTACATCTAAACAAATAATTATATTCCAAGATCTTGAGCGATGTCTCTCTGCCACAATTTAGAATAGTAAAATGATTTTTATGTTTAGTATGATAGTCAATTTTTTACCAACTATAGTAGGGAAAATTTCCTACTGTGATCTTTTTCATTAATAAAATAGGGTTAGTCAGATTACATGGTTGGCATGATCAAGCCATTTAGAGCATATTTTTAGTATGGTAGTCATTTTTACATTTTGCAACTGTGGTTTGTGTTACACACAATTAATTTTTTATCCATTATCTTCCCTCTAAGAATTGACCTCATGAATCTTTACAGTATTACATACTTATATCCCGCAGCAACGCGCGGGGTATCATCTAGTAAAGGTCAAATCTTTACCCCAAAAACAACGGCGTTGCTAAAAATCAGTCGACTGAGACTTTCTTGCTTGTAGATCCGCGCTGGTCGCTTTTGTGTCCTTTTTGGCCTGTCTAAGGCGCGGACCGGCCCGTTTCTTTTTTTTTTTTACGTCGAAGCTCAGCCGCGGGCGAGCGTTTGTGGTTTTGTTGGCTGGGCAGTTTGTCTCGGGATGGGCTTCTTCCGTTGTTTTTTTTTCTCAGGCCGCTGGGAGGGAAGGGGAGCAGGCACCGGGGTAATTAAGGTGGTGTTTGGTTCTCTAGTCCTAGGACTTTTTCTAGTCCCTAGGACTTTTTGAAAAAGACTCTCAAGGAGGTGCTTCTAAGGACTTTTAGGGACTTTTTTAGTCAAAACACAAAAAAGTCCCTGGAACCAAACACCCCCTAAGAGGGAAGGGGAAGAGGCTACCCCGTGGTAAATATGAGGAGGGGAGCGGGCACAGTCATTTTCATCTCTATCCTCTCCACTCTCTCCATTTTCTCCCTCTTCCAAATCTGTACAAGTGCTTGGTGTTCCCGGAGGGGTTCTTTTGACGTTCAGATCCGACCGCTCCTGCACTACCAGACAGAGAGAAGGATGGCCGATGCTGCTGGTAAATGAGTCCCAGAAGCTTTGCTTGTGTTTTTTTTTCTTTTTGTTTGCACGCGCCCCCCATAGATCTGAGTGGGGCTGTAGGTTTTTTTGTATCAAGTAATACCGCATAGTAGTTTCAAGTAGAGAATCGATCTTTTTTTTCATTTTTCTTTTTTGTTCGTGTGTATCAAGATGCATGCTGAATTTTAGTGGTATATGTAGGGTTTGCATGTATGCATATAATGTAGATCCCTTTTTCTTTTTTCATGGATAGTTGTTTCATTAAAGTAATCTAGAGGATTTTTTGTTTTTGTTTATAGCGTTCTATCGTTAAGATTTTTTGTATTTTTGTTTTTCTGTGTCAATAGAATGTGGAAAATCATTCCCAGTGAAAGTAGAGGATGATGTATCTTTTTTCACCGGTGGAAGTTGACTAGTAGTTTCAGACTTCCAGTGATACGTTCATAACGGATTTTCAGTGACTAGTAGTTTCAGTGGACTAGTAGTTTCAGACTTTCAGTGACTAGTAGTTTCAGACTTTCAGACTTTCATAGCTTTTTTGTACATTTTCATGATAGATGATTGCCATGTCCATAGTTAAGATTTAGAATTTCAGTGGTACATAACATAGTTTCAGACTTTCAGTGGTATGTTCGTTTTGCTGAACATAGTTTCAAACTTGCAGCGGTACGTTCATACGACTGAATATAGTTTCAGACTTGTTGGTATGTTCATCTTACTGACCATAGTTTCATTTTACCATTTTCTATGTTCATAGTGTCACTTCCAGTGGTAGTTAGTATAGGCATATTGCTAGTGCTGTTTTATATCTTCATAGCCTTTTGTATTTTTTTTTCATTGCATTTTTTGCTGATTTTTTGTTGCACTTGAGCCTAACACTGTATGTCTACATTTTTCACTTTTGTTTAGTGTTAGAGCACCTGATCCAAATATGCACGTTCAAAGTTAGCACCAAGTTTGCTTGATCAAATCCGCCTGGATGTATCGTAGATACTCAACTAACGATCAGTTGATTGATACAAATCCGCTAGCAGCGTATGTGGTGTCGTCTTTCTCTCTTTTTTTTTTAGATTTTTCAAGCGCAACCCAGTTACTTCTGTGGCACTGATTAGAACTAGCAGTAAAGCCAAGTAGCTATAACAAAGTGATTAGTACGTTTTTGTATTTTTTACTGGAAGTAGTACTAGTAGCACCACCAATTTCTATGTAGGTACTTTTAGTTCAGAGTTTAGACTCATGACCTCACAGGAGTACTTTCTGATCTGTCGAGTAGCAAAAAATGAAATATCTTAGCCCGGATTAGCATCGTTTTGTGAATTAATTTTAGTCATAAAAACGTATTAAAAAGCAAGATTTTGTCATTTGGGTGGGCAGGGATTTAACTTCAGGAACCTGATGGGCCCTGTGTGAAGCTATTTGAAAACTACTTTTTGTTTGTATTTCCTATTTCAGAAGAGTGTAATAGTAACCACATGTACAGCAATACTTTTCGTTCTCTCTTTTCCCAAAACTGAACCACTAGTCTTTTACAGCAGAAGTAATTTTTTTATATGTATTTTTTTTTGGTTGTACCATCTGGTAAGCATAGTTTTTGGGCTTTTTCACAATCATAAAGCTGCATGAATACATGGTGAAATATATATGTTTCTGAGATCAAAGAAATGACACTGTAAACTTTTTTTAGTGAGTTATATGGGGCCCAGCTGCATGTCCCACAGGTGGCACGAAACTGCATGTCTTCTAACTTGGTCGCAACTGCATGCCTTATAACTTGGTTGCAACTCGACTTCCATTTCTTGTTTGTACGGGGAGAGGCGCTAGCTGCATGTCCCACAATAGGCACACAACTACATGTCTTCTAGTTTGCTCGCAATTGGGGGAGGGGGGGGCTCTTTGTTTT
>NW_021242776.1:0-1958 GCF_002162155.2 Triticum dicoccoides | reverse complement strand
AATACAAATGGTATATCTTTTTGTAATAAATTAGTCAGAGGCCGAGAAATTTTTGAAAAGTCCTTAGTGAACCTCCTATAAAAACCGGCATGACCAAGGAAACTTCTTATACCTTTGATGTCCTTGGGACATGGAATCTTTTCAATAGCATCAACCTTGGCTTTATCCACCTCAATACCTCTTTCAGAAACTTTATGCCCTAAGACAATGCCTTCATTAACCATAAAGTGGCACTTTTCCCAATTCAAGACAAGATTAGTTTCTTCACATCTCTGCAAAACTCGATCAAGGTTTCTCAAGCAATCATCAAAAGAGGATCCGTAGACAAAGAAACCGTCTATGAAAACCTCACAAATCTTTTCACAAAAGTCAGAGAATATAGCCATCATGCATCTTTGAAAGGTAGCAGGTGCATTACATAAACCAAAAGGCATACGTCTATAAGCAAAAGTACCAAAAGGGCATGTAAAAGTAGTCTTTGATTGATCATTGGCTAACACAGGTATTCGAGAGAAACCAGAATAACCATCTAGAAAGAAAAAATGTGTATGTTTGGATAATCTTTCTAGCATTTGATCAATAAAATGTAAGGGGTAATGATCCTTTTTAGTAGCCTTATTTAATTTGCGGAAATCAATTACCATCCTATAACCTGTAATAATTCTTTGCGGAATCAATTCATCTTTATCATTAGGGACAATAGTGATACCTCCCTTCTTAGGGACACAATGGACAGGACTTACCCACTGACTTTCAGCAACGGGATAAATTATACCTGCCTCAAGGAGCTATAGTATTTCCTTCCTTACCACTTCTTTCACTTTAGGATTCAGCCTTCGTTGATGATCAATAACTGGTTTGGCATCTTTCTCCAAATTTATTTTATGTTGACATAGAGTGAGACTAATGCCCTTAAGATCATCAAGAGTATATCCAATAGCAGCACGGTGCTTCTTCAGAGTTTTCAATAATCTCTCTTCTTCATGCTCTGAAAGGTTAGCACTGATAATAACAGGATATATCTTCTTTTCATCAAGATAAGCATATTTAAGAGTATCAGGCAACGGTCTAAGCTCAAACATGGGATCACCCTTGAGTGGAGGGGGATCCCCTAGGATTTCAATAGGCAAATTGTGTTTCAGAATAGGTTCCTGTTTAAAGAATACCTCATCTATTTCCCATCTTTCATTCATAAACATATCATTTTCATGGTCTAGCAAATATTGTTCTAAAGAATCACTAGGAGGTACGGCAATAGAAGCAAGACCAATAATTTCATCCTTACTAGGCAATTCTTCTTCACGGTGTTGTCTACTAAATTTAGAGAAATTAAACTCATGAGACATATCACCCAAACCAATAGTAACAACATTCTTTTCGCAGTCTATTCTAGCATTGACGGTGTTCAAGAAGGGTCTACCAAATATAATGGGACAAAAGTTATCTTGTGGGGAACCAAGAACAAGAAAATCAGCAGGATATTTAGTTTTTGCACACAAGACTTCAACATCTCTAACAATTCCCATTGGTGAAATAGTATCTCTATTGGCAAGTTTAAGCATCAATATCTTCTATCTCGGTGCGTGCAATATCATGCATAATTTCTTTATATAGGTCATAAGGTATTGCACTAACACTAGCACCCATATCACATAAGCCATGATAACAATGATCTCCTATTTTAACAGAAATAACAGGCACGCCTACCACAGGTCTATGTTTATCTTTAGCACAAGGTTTGGCAATTCTAGCAGTTTCACCGCAGAAATAAATAACATGCCCATCAATATTATCAGCCAAGAGATCTTTAATAATAGCAATAGTAGGATCAACTTTGACTTGCTCAGGAGGTGTATAAGTTCTAATATTGCTTTTACGAACCACAGTTGAAGCTTTAGCATGATCCTTTATTCTAACAGGGAAAGGTGGGTTCTCAACATAAGAAGTAGGAACAATAG
>NW_021242775.1:0-384 GCF_002162155.2 Triticum dicoccoides | reverse complement strand
ATTCTATCCTTGTCAAGAATAGGAGGTGGGGCTCCAAAGCTCTACACGGTTTTCCCTTTCACAAATATAATGGACCACACACATTCATCTACTTCAAAGAGCAATGTAACGTTTTTTTAGAAAAAGAGGCTACAACCCTTGGTCTTTGCATCATTGCTATGCACACATCCATTCTTATTAAAGTTGATGTCAGACAAGCAATGCATTGTTCTATCTTTGCCAACAATAGGGAGTAGGGTTTCAAAGCTTTACATGCCAAACTTGGGAGCCGGGTCCATAGGGGAACGGAGTTTCTTTGCAGTACGAAAGCAACACATTTCAAAGCCTAATAAAGATCAAAAGAGAAGAAAAAACCGGCAAATTTGACAATTTTGACATGTGGAC
>NW_021242774.1:0-388 GCF_002162155.2 Triticum dicoccoides | reverse complement strand
GTATATAAATATTTTATTGAAGTATGGAGAATATACAATAACTTTTTTGCAGTATGGAGTAATATTTTTGGTGCATGGAGTATCGAGTTTATCATATATTATTTTGAAGTATAGAGTATGGAGTGTGAAATATGTGGAGTATGGAGTATGGAGTATGGAGTATGAAATACGTGGTGTGTATCTTCATAAAGTAGGTAGTATGGAGTATAATAAAGTAGGTAGTATGGAGTATATCTGTGAATACAAAAAAGTTTAATATATACCACACAGGTGAGTGGAACAATACAATTTTATCCATGGCTCAACTGTCTCTTCGAGCTCAGACTGAACGATTATCTACATTCATTTCACAATGGAGTTTGTTGTCCGAGTAGATCCTATATATACA
>NW_021242773.1:0-841 GCF_002162155.2 Triticum dicoccoides | reverse complement strand
TGTTTCGGTGGCATGCATAAGATTTAAACAAACTAAATTGAGCTATATACCTTCTGTGATATCTAGTTCTGTGCCACTGGTTTGAAGTCTGAACCTCTCTTCTGTACTCCATGTTTACTGAATTTCACTGAATTTACTGAATGTGCATGTGAATCTCAAAAGTATCCATAGTGTGTGTGTGTGTTCGAGTGTAGGAGTGCAAATGGGCACCCTTTAGGGTATTCTGTGACCCTCTTTAGTTCAACTAAATGAACTGGTTTGAAGCTCTAGTATGCTTAGAGTGACTGGTTTCATTAGTCTCTTAATCGACAAGTTAACTGGACTATTTTGCTTTATTTCCATCATACACCTTTGATTTATTTAGTGACTGCAGACTGTGATTATATAGTAGAAGTAGTTAGTATCTCTGTAGACTGCATATTATACAGTAGAAGTAGTTAGCCAATTTCTAGGGGCTGTCTGTTCACCTGTTAGTATCTCTGTAGACTGTACATGCTTCAAATGGGGATGGCTTTTATGCTCCCTTGAATGCATTTTGATCTTAGTAGTACTTACCACACAGTAACAAAATAAGCAGCAGCCTGAGCTTTCAGGTTCAGGGTTTCTCTTGATTTCTTGATTCATTTATACTATATGATTCAGGTTTTATACTTTGCCAGTAGGTAGCTCATACTGCCCGCTTGCTTCTGCTTTGAATATTGTGGTCTGCATGCTTTAGTCACTGTGCCCTTAGTTCTTTTTTTGTAGGGAGCTATGCTTATCATCAGAAATTCTTGGTGATGATGTTATTCCTATTTTGGTTCATGTGTTGCAATTATATACCACATAATTCTACACCATG
>NW_021242772.1:0-1007 GCF_002162155.2 Triticum dicoccoides | reverse complement strand
GAATGTAGGGCCAATGATGATAAACTAGCATCCTATACTAAGCATTTAGGATTGCAGGTAAGGTATCAACAGATGTAGCGACAATGTCAGGCTATGCATCAGAATAGGATTAACGAAAGCAGTAACATGCTACACTACTCTAATGCAAGCAGTATAGAGGAGAATAGGCGATATCTGGTGATCAAAGGGGGGGCTTGCCTGGTTGCTCTGGCAAGAAGGAGGGGTCGTCAACTCCGTAGTCGAACTGGTCAGCAGCAGCGTCGGTCTCGTAGTCTACCGGAGAGAAGAGGGGGAAGAAATAATGAATACAGAGCAAACAAAGCACCACAAAATATATCAAGGCAATACGCGGTGTTCGGGGTGCCCTAACGCGGTAGTAGGTGATACCGGTGAAGGGGGGAAAACATCCGGGAAAGTATTCCCGGTGTTTCGTGTTTTCGGGCAGAGGAGGCGGAGGGGGAAAGTTGCGAGTTCGATAGGTTAGGGGTGTGTGGCGGACGAACGGACTGCGTATCCGGATTCGTCTCGTCGTTCTGAGCAACTTTCATGTTGAAAATATTTTAATCCGAGTTACGGATTAAAAGATATGATTTTCTAAAGATTTTATTAATTTCTGGAATTTAATTAATTATTTAATCCAACATTATCCAGAATAGTAAATGCTGACGTCAGCATGACATCAGGGTGATGTCAGCAGTCAACGTTGACCATTGACCTGGTCAACCTGACGTGTGGGTCCAGTGGGACCCACCTGTCATTCTCTGTTTAGTTTAATTACAGATTAGTTAGTTTAATTAGTGATTAGGTTAATCTAATCAGGATTAATTAACTTAATTAATTACTTAATTAATTAATTAATATTTTAATTATTTTAGTTGTTATTTATTTATTTAATATATTTATTTTTACTTTATTTTTTTTTTATTATTATTAATTTTTTTTAATTCCTTTTTTTTTGTTCTAAAGGGCGTGGGCCCTGTTGTCCAGTGGCCCAGGGCCATAGCGGG
>NW_021242771.1:0-771 GCF_002162155.2 Triticum dicoccoides | reverse complement strand
TGTAATAGTCCACGAAACGGGTCAGAATCGACAAAACCCGCGAGTGCTGATAACCGACACATAAGCGCACCCGGGGGTTCGTTAATCGTGGAAATCACTACGGGGCCCCAAAACAATGAGTAATAGTCCACGAAATGGGCCAGAATCGGCCAAAACTGCTAGTGTTGATGACCGACATGTAAACACACTACATGGTTCATTAATCATGGAAATCACTCCGAGACCCGAAAACAGTGAGTAATAGTCCACGAAACGGGCCAGAATCGGCCGAAACTATGACTGTCGACGACCGACACGTAAACGCACCATGGGGTTCAACCACTATGGAATCGCTTCGGGACACCTAAATGATGAGTAATAGTCCACGAATCGCGTCAGAATCGGCCAAAACTGTGAGTGTTGACAACAGAGATGCAACCGCACCCCGGGGATTGTAAATCCTGGAAATCGCTCTGGGACCCCCAAAACTAAGTGATAGACCAAGAAACGGGCCAGAATCGGCCCAAGTGCAATTGTTGATGACCTGCACTTAAGCGCACCTTGGGCTTCAACAACCATGGAAATCGTTTTGGGGCGTAATACTCCATGAAACGGGTTAGAATCGACAAAAACCACGAGTGCTGATAACCGACACATCAGCGCACCCGGGGGTTCGTTAATCGTGGAAATCACTCTGGGGACCCAAAACAATGAGTAATAGTCCACGAAACGGGCTAGAATCGGCCAAAACTGCTAGTGTTGATGACCGACACATAAACGCACCCGTGTGTT
>NW_021242770.1:0-409 GCF_002162155.2 Triticum dicoccoides | reverse complement strand
TTCACAAGTTGTCGTCGTTGCCACCAAAGGTATCATGCTGCAACAACAGCCAGTTCGGCCACAACTAGTCCATCTAAAACAACATCAAGCTTTGATAAGATCTCCATACACTAGTAGAAAAGGGTCAAATGTGAAGCACATTAGTGCCGGTTTGAATTTGAGCCGGCACTAATGTGTGCATTAGTGCCGGTTCCAACGGCTAGTCGGCCGCTCTCATTAGTACCGGTTCGTGGCGAACCTTTAGCACTTGTTCGTGCCACGAACCGGTACTAAAGTGAGTGGTGGCAGGATGTTGTCAGTTCGGGGCCCCTTCAGCACCTTTAGTACCGGGTCGTATCACGAACCGGTACTAAAGGTCGTCCTACATAGACCCTTCGCCCACCCGAGCTCGCTCTGTTCTTCCCCTTTC
>NW_021242769.1:0-773 GCF_002162155.2 Triticum dicoccoides | reverse complement strand
GACTACGGAGTTGACGACCCCTCTCTCTTGCCAGAGCAACCAGGCAAGCCCCCCCTTTGATCACCAGATATCGCCTACTCTTCTCTATACTGCTTGCATTAGAGTAGTGTAGCATGTTACTGCTTTCCGTTAAGCCTATTCTGATGCATAGCCTGTCATTGCTGCTACAGTCATTGATACCTTACCTGCAATCCTAAATGCTTAGTATAGGATGCTAGTTATCATCATTGGCCCTACATTCTTGTCAGTCTGCCTGGCTATACTATCGGGCCGTGATCACTTGGGAGGTGATCACGGGTATATGCTATACATACATACATGCTATACAGATGGTGACTAAAGTCGGGTCAGCTCATTGAGTACCCGCAAGTGATTCTGACGAGGGGGCTGAAAGGACAGGTGGCTCCATCCCGGTAGAGGTGGGCCTGGGTTCCCGACGGCCCTCGACTGTTACTTTGTGGCGGAGCGACAGGGCAGGTTGAGACCACCTAGGAGACAGGTGGGCCTGGCCCTGTTCAGCGTTCGCGGATACTTAACACGCTTAACGAGATCTTGGTATTTGATCTGAGTCTGGCTACGAGCCTATACGCACTAACCATCTACGTGGGAGTAGTTATGGGTATCCCGACGTCGTGGTATCAGCCGAAGCACTTCAGACGTCAGCGACGGAGCGGCGCGCGCCGAATTGGACTGGAACGCCACTAGGCTAGGTCTGCTTTCGGCCGCCCACGCAACGTGCAGGTGTGCTCAGGGCGATGGGCCCAGACCCCTGC
>NW_021242768.1:0-1261 GCF_002162155.2 Triticum dicoccoides | reverse complement strand
AATAGAAATGTGATGATCATCATTATTAGAGTATTGCCCAAATAAAAAAGAAGAAGAGAAAGGCCAAAAAGAAAAAAAAGGCCCAAATATATATATATATATATATATATATATATATATATATATATATATAAAGGGCAATGCTACTATCTCTTTTTTCCACACTTGTGCTTCAAAATAGCACCTTGTTCTTCATGTAGTGAGTCTCATATATTGTGCTTCAAAGTAGCACCTTGTTCCTCATGTAGTGAGTCTCATAAGTTTTCTTTTCTATACTAGTGGGAATTTTTCATTATAGAACTTGGCTTGTATATTCCTACGATGGGCTTCCTCAAATGCCCTAGGTCTTCGTGAGCAAGCAAGTTGGATGCACACCCACTAGTTTTCTTTTGTTGAGCATTCATAGCTCTAGTGCATCCGTTGCATGGCAATCCCTACTCCTCATGTTGACATCAATTGATGGGCGTCTCCATAGCCCGTTGATTAGCCTCGTCAACGTGAGACTTTCTCCTTTTTTGTCTACTCCATACAATCCCCATCATCATATTCTATTCCACCCATAGTGCTATATCCATGGCTCACGCTCATGTATTGCGTGAAGGTTGAAAAAGTTTGAGATTATTTAAGTATGAAACAATTGCTTGGCTTGTCATCGGGGGTATAGAAGTTGGGAACATCTTTGTGTGACGAAAGTGAAGCATAGCCTAACCATATGATTTTGTAGGGATGAACTTTCTTTTGCCATGTTATTTTGAGAAGACATGATTGCTTTGATTAGTATGCTTGAAGTATTATTATTTTTGTGTCAATATGAACTTTTGTCTTGAATCTTTCGGATCTGAATATTCATATCACAACTAAGAAGTTTTACATTGAAATTATGCCAAAGTATCACTCCGCATCAAAAATTCTTTTTTATCATTTACCTACTCGAGGACGAGCAGGAATTAAGCTTGGGGATGCTTGATACGTCTCCAATGTATCTATAATTTTTTATTGCTCCATGCTACTTTATCTACTGTTTTAGGCAATATTGGGCTTTATTATCAACTTTTAGATTATTTTTGGGACTAACCTATTAACCGGAAGCCCAGCCCAGATTTGCTGTTTTATGCCTATTTCAATGTTTCGAGGAAAAGGAATATCAGACGGAGTCAAAACGGAACGAAATCAACTGGAGAAGTTATTTTTGGAAGGAAAGCAACCTGGGAGACTTGGAGTCCATGTCAAGAAAGAAACGAGGAAGGCACGAGGTAGGGGG
>NW_021242767.1:0-1664 GCF_002162155.2 Triticum dicoccoides | reverse complement strand
GGATTGAACAGTGATGTACGTAAGCCAGAAGACGGCAGTGAGTAACGACGACGAGCCGATCCGTGGCTCGGGTCCGTCACTAAGAGCTGACCCAAGGATTAGGAACGTAATGGCGCCGTTTGCTGCGAGCATACTTAACTCTAACGAAGGAAGAAAAGAGACCAAACCTAGGGAAGAGCAGCATCGTACTACGAAAAGCGATCGTAAACCCACAAACTCCGTTTTAAAAGTGAATACTTGTGCTTGCACTACTATCTTTAGCTTTAGGACTGGAGGAATAAGAGAACCAAACATAGGTCCCGTGGAGATACTTGTACCCCCATCCCGTCAATTACCAAATATCAGGATTTGTGCTTGTTTTATGTTATCCATCTCATATAGAACTTGTTCTTCCTGTGGTAGGAAATGTTCCCATGGTTTGAAAGGCAAATGTGGTGATTTTGTTAATTACGAAGCTCCAGAATGATCCTTCCTTTAAGTGTTTTCTGTGCAGGGTGTGTGTGTATCGTCTATGTTCTAGTACTTGATGCTTTAAAAAAGAACTGAAAGAAATAAGCTGAAACTGTTTGATAAAAAGAAATCATCACGCTGAAATTTGTGAAAAATCCTCCACTCATTCATACCATGGTATCTCTCGAAGGACAATTCAATTGCCCATTTTCGCATATGTTATACATGAATGTTCATTTTCGATCTATAGACTAATATGCTCACTGTGAATCCATCTTCAGCTACAGAATATAAAATATATGAATTGTTCATCGATCAGCTATGTAATCTATTAACAGCTCGTCTTTGATAGAACCTTCATCTAAAGCCTTCAGCTCATCTTTGGTAGGAATGCAAGATCATGGAGTATGGACTAGTACTGATTGAATCCATCTTCACCTAAAGGATTTATATGAATTTGTTCGGCAGGATCTGAATCATCTGATATATATTTCATCTCAGAATCTAAAGCCGAAGTAATCCAGCACCTCACGCCGGCAAATTGGGCACTTCGACTCTTGATAGAACCACCGTTTGATGCACGGGGTATGGAAGGCATGGGCGTGGAAGCACGGCAGCGTGACGATCTCCTCGTCACCAGGCTCGAACTCCAAATGGCAAATCGCGCACTCCTGGCCTAGTGCCGCCAGACCTCCTGCAGCAGCGTCGGCCTGTTTGCATGCGCGGATTATGGCCTGTGGATGGCTGAGTACCAAATATACCAGCAGTGACGGCAGGGCATCTCCGTCAAGTCTATCGATCTTGCGGCCGATCTCATCGGCGTAGTCCATTTGCGGGTGATCATGATCCCCCCAGTTCGCTGGGGTGAGATCATAATCGCCGGTCACCGGTCCGTCGGCCAGCATGCCGTGGATGAGGTCGCGGCAGGCCTCATGGTTCCGGAAGATGGCAGGGTCCGCGACTTCGACGCGGTGGTCGAAGGGCGCCCGGTCGTCGAACGAGGCGTCGATGCCCCACCCCACCGGCGAGTTGGTGTGGGCCCCGATCCTGCGCTTCCCGTGCGACACAACCACGTCGCCGTGGATGCGCAGGGAGCTCGGGAGATGGCACGGCTTGCGGTGGTGGAAGACGCGCAAAAGAACTCTCCCACAGCCGTAGACGTGCGTCTCCGTGACCTCGGCCGCGTGCGGCCACGGTGGCAACACCATGGCCCC
>NW_021242766.1:0-414 GCF_002162155.2 Triticum dicoccoides | reverse complement strand
TTTGCATTTAATTTGATTTTCTATGTCATCTCATTTGTCTACAGTTGTCACAGCCCAAGGAAGAGCCGCATGGTGATAACCTTCTGGAGGAGGAAGAGGACGATAAGGAAGAAAGGGAATATTTAGCTACATTGACAGAGAAGCAACTTCTATTCCTTGAGGAAGATGACGCTACATCGGAAGAGGATGATAACCTTATGGATAAAACTGAGGATGATTGTAGTATGGAGTTTCTTGAGGAGAAGGGATTTTTCATTAGCTTTGAAGAAGACGGAACACTCGATTGGTTTTTCTACTCTGCTTACTGCGAATGTGCTTCCCTGAGTGACTATCAACGCCTAGTCCTAAAAAATTATGTGAGTGATCCTCAATTTATATTTGTGGTCAATTGTACTGGCACAACTGTCTGGCAAT
>NW_021242765.1:0-487 GCF_002162155.2 Triticum dicoccoides | reverse complement strand
TTTCCCTTTGTTTCATTTGCTCGTTCATATACGAAAATAAAAAAGAACACGCATTGACAGCGAAAACAACTTGCGTATATGCAAGATCCTTTTGTTTGAGAGACAAGCGGGGTAACTTGCGTCAGTGCTGCTATTCGGGCATCTGTCTTTAAGTGATTTTTTATCTAATCATACAAGGGCGCAACAGAGTTGTTTTCGCCGCGGGGATAAAACAATGGGGATGAAATGCATACTGCGATCCTATAAATGAACACATTCCTGGGATGCATACGGTGGTCACCAAACTGTTCAAGTTCTGCATGCAAGTAGTACTCCAAAGCAAAGCAAAACTCAACACGCTTGCCGCCATGCATACGGCGACCCTATAAATGAACACTACTTTCTAAGGATGCTCATCAGTCAGCCAAAACCCATGTCATTTAATTCCTTTTCTTGTGAAATGAGCGTGTGCATAGGGATGCTCATCAACTAGCTAGGGAGGGCCTGG
>NW_021242764.1:0-1005 GCF_002162155.2 Triticum dicoccoides | reverse complement strand
CGAACCACTTGATTGAGGTCGCGAGTGGCCATCTGAAAGCACAATCATAATGCAAAGGCATTAGAATTTCTAGCAAAATTTCGGCAGCATAACAGCTGTAAATGCTCAAAAAGGATATTGAGACATTTGACAAAGGATTTCATACACACTCAACATCATCATATCAAAGTTCTGGATCATTCTGACTACATAATGTGGTAGTAGAACTGAACTAGGCTTGTAACCATCAAACTTATAAGGTACTACTGATTAGTAACACGTGATCCTGATAGAGGAATAGATCCTAATTCCTTAACCCCCGGTGGAAGAATGGACTGACTCAGATCAGAATATCATAAGGTATAAGGAGTAAAAAGAGCCTTACGTTCCATCCCACAAACAATTCCCCTACATATAACTAAAGAATTTCTAGACTCAACATCGACCAGTTTGGCTTGGAGAACCTACAGGCAGTCCGGCTCTGATGCGAACGCTGTCAGGACCCCGACTCGATGTCACATCGATCTAGCTGGTAACACCTCATATCACTTTGCGGCCTCACGCACGGTATCCCCATGGGTGTCGTCTTACCTTTTCCCGGGACCGTTTGCGCCTTTTGGCTCACGTATATGATAGTGTCGCTAGCATCCATATGATAAAGAGCCCGGGCTGACATGACTAGTCGTAAACCCAAAGTGGCTCAGACTTACAGGGACAGGCATCCATGACCCAGCTTTGAACGTGTCGGTCATCAGCAAGTGGGTCCGGGCTGTAGCACTGGGCTAGCAGGACTCCGGTAAACCGGGCTGTAGCGGGCTAACAGGACTCCGGTACTCAAAGCGTGACATTTCCCAGAAGGGACAGACACAGGAACGAAGAAGGACACATGCCGGCCAGCCTAAGTGTTCCAGAGCAGTAGCAAGCTACCATGGCTCAGCGGTAACACTAGGAGACATTTCCCGGTAAGAGAGGCTACTAAAGATAAACAACTAGATAGTCAGATCCCACACATACCAAGCATTTCAA
>NW_021242763.1:0-475 GCF_002162155.2 Triticum dicoccoides | reverse complement strand
GACTCTAATATCACCACCTTTATATCGCAAAACTATTGCAAGGAATCAAACATATCATATTCAGTGATCTACAAGTTTATGTAGGATTTTATGTCTAACCATGTGAATGACCAATTCCTGTCATCTCTCTAAATAGATATAAGTGAAGCAAGAGAGTTTCATTATTTCTACAAAAGATATGCCCACGCTCTAACAAATATAAGTGAAGCAAAAGAGCATTCTACAAATCAACCAAGGACTATCTCATACCAGCATGGTGCATAAAAGAAAAAAAATGAAAACTAAATGCAAAAGACGCTTGAAGACTTGCACATAATGCATGAACTAAACGAACTCGAGAACATACCGATACTTGTTGAAGAAAGAGGGGATGCCTTCCGGGGTATCCCCATGCTTAGACGCTTGAGTCTCCTTGAATATTTACTTGGGGTGCCTCGGGCATCCCCAAGCTTGAGCTCTTGCCTCTCTTCCTTTT
>NW_021242762.1:0-1295 GCF_002162155.2 Triticum dicoccoides | reverse complement strand
ATTAAGCGAAGATTGGCTAAGGACGAGGTGACGATGCGCGTGGGAAATGGTTCCAAAGTCGATGTGATCACGGTCGGCACGCTACCTCTATATCTACCTTCGGGATTAGTTTTAGACCTAAATAATTGTTATTTGGTGCCAGCGTTAAGCATGAACATTATATCTGGATCTTGTTTGATGCGAGACGGTTATTCATTTAAATCAGAGAATAATGGTTGTTCTATTTATATGAGTAATATCTTTTATGGACATGCACCCTTGAAGAGTGGTCTATTCTTATTGAATCTCGATAGTAGTGACACACATATCATAATGTTGAAGCCAAAAGATGCAGAGTTGATAATGATAGTGCAACTTATTTTTGGCACTGCCGTTTAGGTCATATCAGTGTAAAGCGCATGAAGAAACTCCATACTGATGGACTTTTGGAACCACTTGATTATGAATCACTTGGTACTTGCGAACCGTGCCTTATGGGCAAGATGACCAAAACGCCGTTCTCCGGAACTATGGAGAGAGCAACAGATTTGTTGGAAATCATACATACAGATGTATGTGGTCCGATGAATGTTGAAGCTCATGGCGAATATCGTTATTTTCTCACCTTCACAGATGACTTAAGCAGATATGGGTATATCTACTTAATGGAACATAAGTTTGAAACATTTGAAAAGTTCAAAGAATTTAAGAGTGAAGTTGAAAATCATCGTAACAAGAAAATAAAGTTTCTACGATCTGATCGTGGAGGAGAATATTTGAGTTACGAGTTTGGTGTACATTTGAAACAATGCGGAATAGTTTCGCAACTCACGCCACCTGGAACACCACAGCGTAATGGTGTGTCCGAACGTCGTAATCGTACTTTACTTGATATGGTGCGATCTATGATGTCTCTTACTGATTTACCGCTATCATTTTGGGGTTATGCTTTAGAGACGGCTGCATTCACGTTAAATAGGGCACCATCGAAATCCGTTGAGACGACGCCTTATGAACTATGGTTTGGCAAGAAACTAAAGTTGTCATTTCTTAAAGTTTGGGGCTGCGATGCTTATGTGAAAAAGCTTCAACCTAATAAGCTCGAACCCAAATCGGAGAAATGTGTCTTCATAGGATATCCAAAGGAGACTATTGGATACACCTTCTATCACAGATCCGAAGGCAAGACTTTTGTTGCTAAATTCGGAAACTTTCTAGAGAAGGAGTTTCTCTCGAAAGAAGTGAGTGGGAGGAAAGTAGAACTTGATGAGGTAACTGTACCTGCTCCCTTATTGGAAAGTAGTACATCACAGAAA
>NW_021242761.1:0-1209 GCF_002162155.2 Triticum dicoccoides | reverse complement strand
GCCAAATAGGGTTTCACGGACGTGCGCGTCCATGATCCCACGGATTTCAACTGGAAGTATCTGCGTCATCAGCACGTGACAGTCGTGAGACTTCATCCCGCTGAACTTCAGCTTCGCTGGGTCTAGGTATCTGCTTATCTTCCCCGCGTAACCGTAAGGAAGTTTTACTCCTACGAGGCAGGTGAAAAACTGCTCGATCTCCTCCTGACTTAGAGTGAAGCACGCGGGAGGGTAGTCATTTCCGGTCTTCTTGGCCTTTTTGCCTTTGTGACGACTTTCCGTGTCCTGCTTCGCCTCATCATCATCATCATCATCATGATCATCATATATAGCGTGAAGCTCCTGCCTGATGCCCATTGATTTCAAGTCTGCCCTTGCTTTCGGCCCATCTTTGGTCCTCTCTGGCATGTTGAGCAGGGTACCAAGCAGAATTTCGCACACGTTCTTTGTGATATGCATGACATCAAGGCTATGAGGCACACAGTGGATCTTCCAGTACGGCAAGTCCCAGAAAACAGACCTCGTTTTCCATACCTTCAGCAGCGGCTCTGGCACCTTTCGCTTCTTTCCCGGCTCTGGCGCCTTTTGCTTCTTTCCCGGCAGTGGGCAGTCTTTCCAATTTTTTCAACAGCTCGTCTATTTCCTCGCCGCTCCTCGTACGCGGGCGTCCTCGGGGTTCGGTTTCACCATCGAACAGATCCTTGTGTTTTCTCCACGGGTTATCGTCGCGAAGCCACCTTCGATGTCCCATGAACACGGTTTTCGAAGACCCGTGATCTCTATCTAGCTGGCGATACGTTGTGTCATCCATGCACCTGACGCATCCAGAAAATCCGTTGACCACCTGCCCCGCGACATATCCGTAACCGTGATAGTCATGCACCGTCATGAGCAGCGCGGCTCTCATAGGGAAATATTCTTTCTCTACAGCGTCCCACGTATTGGCTGGCGTTTTCCACAGCGTGTCAAGCTCCTCTTTCAGCAGCCCCAGATACAGATTGATGTCGTTCCCTGGTTGTTTCGGTCCTTCAATTAGCATACTCATGTGAATGTACTTCCTCTTCATGCACAACCAGGGGGGAAGGTTGTACATCCACACAAACACGGGCCAGGTGCTATGTGTGCTTCTCTGGCTGCCAAACGGATTGACTCCATCGGTGCTCGTGCCCGGCACGATGTTCCTTGGATCATTCCCAAATTCCGGGTCTT
>NW_021242760.1:0-817 GCF_002162155.2 Triticum dicoccoides | reverse complement strand
GTGATGGAGTCATGTACCTAGGGTAGGGTCACAGACCTGATCTAAATACCCTGCCCAAGGACACCCTTAGAAGAGGTCACCTTCCAGTCGACCAACGAGGGACTCACTCGACTGACTTGAAGGACTCGACCACGAAGACTCACTCGACTACCAGGAGGTCAAAAGGCACTCTGCACTGCAACGGCCTGTAGTTAAGTAGACTTTATGGTAGTTAAGACACTTTATGTGGGACGTTACCAGTAATGCCCCGGACTTAATGTCCCTTAAACCCTTCATTACGTGGGCTGGCTGGGGTCCTGGCGCACTCTATATAAGCCACCCCCCTCCACAGGCAGAAGGGTTCGGCACCCTGTAACTCATATACACACAATCCACTCGACCGCCTCCGGGCTCCGAGACGTAGGGCTTTTACTTCCTCCGAGAAGGGCCTGAACTTGTACATCTCTTGTGTTTACAACTTCTCCATAGCTAGAACCTTGCCTCTCCATACCTACCCCCCACTCTACTGTCAGACTTAGAACCACGACAGTTGGCGCCCACCGTGGGGCAGGTGTTTTTAGCAATTTTGTGGAGAAGTTGCGATTCTTCCGAGTACTTCCATCATGGTGGCTGCTGGAGTTTTGGTCAAGGGTCGAGAGATCCGTCTCGGCGCTCTCACCTTCATTGCCGACGACTCCGCCTGGCTCCAGGAGGCTCCACTCGACGTTGATGCGCTCCCCGTCCGCGGTGCGACGCATTTTCGCGCATGTGTCCGCGGTGTTCTGCTGCGGCAACCGTCGACCCCGTATCGGTCGACATCCCCATCGACCACCCTCCC
>NW_021242759.1:0-798 GCF_002162155.2 Triticum dicoccoides | reverse complement strand
ACTTGATGTGAAAATTCAATCTAGTTAAAAGAGGCTAGGAGTTGAAGGTGGATTCGTAGCTCACCCTCCGCTGTAGAGGAAGTAGTCTAGCAGCGGCAGGATCACGGACCAAACCCAGACGACGAAGGCTCCAGTGAGATGAAATACCACAAAGCCTGTAAATTTTACCGAGTCAAAAATTTGAGGGCATCACATCACATAAAGCATTGACACTTCAAACTATGAAAAAATCATATTGCTGATGACATCTAGTCAAGGTTTTAGATCATCATGATACTTCAAATCCTAATTTTCATCAAGTGTCAAATTTTGTTCTTCAATTTTTTTAGCAAGATCATCATGATAAAATAACTACTCATCAGATACAAATTTTGTCAACATCACAAAATGAAACTATAGCTATTTGACAACATCTCAAATATACCAATTTTGTTCTTCAAAATTTTTTTAGCGCGTCTCGCATAGCTATTTGACAACATCACCAACTTGACCAAAGCTATAACTAACCAATATAAATCAATCCATCCATTCATCCATACAACATGCATCTATCACATATATAACAAGCTGTAAAAATTGCAAAAAATGAAGAAGAAAAAAAGCTCACCAGGGCGGCCGGGGACGGTGAGGCAGGGGCGGCCGGTGCAGCGGGCGAGCAGGGGGCCTCGGTGGAGGGCAGGGCCGGCCGGGGACGGTGAGGCAGGGGCGGCCGGTGCAGCGGGCGAGCAGGGGGCCTCGGTGGAGGGCAGGGCCGGCCAGGGACGGGAGCGCTGGGCGCACGGGCCGGCAGGAGCCGCG
>NW_021242758.1:0-1315 GCF_002162155.2 Triticum dicoccoides | reverse complement strand
CACCTGGTTGCCACATTAGCATGAAGTTTTCATCCAAGAGTATATTTGCTGGCCTAACATCGCTATGTAGGATTTTATAAGCTTGACCACTTGCTGATGTCATAGCAATACTTAAACACACATCCAAATTGAGAGGCACAACCTTGTTGTTGCTATGAAGTATATCATCAAGGTTATCTTTGGGGAGAAATTCATAGACAAGCATCGGGGTATCAACTTCTAGCCAATAACCTATGAGCATGAAGATGTTCTTCTGGATGACTTGAGATTGGATAATGACTTCATTGGCAAATTGTTCATTCTCTAGCTTTAATTGGTGTCTTCACTACAACCAACATATTATCAAGAAGGCCCTTGTAGACTTCACCAAAGTAATCATTCCAGTTATGCTTTTACTCTTCAACATTGGCTTAAGCTCCTCCTTTTTTTAAAGCTTTGTCATGATTGCCTTCCTTTGGTAAAACTATCTGATCTTTTTTTTCCACAACAAACACTAGTGAGAAAAGGTAGAATTGCCATGACAAAGAAACCGCCTATAACACCCGCATGAAGAACACTCTTTTTAAGTGAAGTCGTAAATGAACATTCATTCTCTACTATGGATATAAAAGCAAGACATGGGCGATCGATGACAAAACCCATCACTAGAGTGAAGGTGCTAACAAATTACATTTTGGAAATTGTCCTTAGTTTGCGATATGGAAGTAGTATAAATTGGATGTCCCTTCTTTTGGCATGGGTCTAGTGAACATTTTTCATGTGGTGGTTCCTCGTTTGATCCAAATGGTGCAGATCGTTTTGTATGCCTTTGTTCGATAGAAACAAGTACTAAAGCGGGCTACTGTTAGTAACGGCAGCTCAAAGGTCAGTTGACAATAACTGCTGACTCGACACATTCCCTTTTATCATGGTCGTGAATTCGAAAAACTGGTCGCGCATTAAAAAATGTTCACACAATTAAAAAAATGATTGTGAATTCTAAAATGGTTCCCCAATTTCAAACAAAGTTTGTTGATTCAAAAAAATGTTCGCAAATTAAAAATACTCAAAAAAGTCCATGAATTAAAAAAAGATTTTTTTTTGAAAAAATATATGTTTGTGTGTTCCAAAAATTGTTCAAATTCAAAAAATGTTACTCGATTCAAAAAGTGTTCATAAGTTTCAAAGAAACTGATGTTTTAAAAAAATGTTCGCAACTTTTTAAAAAATGTCACGAATTCAAAAAGTATCAATGATTTCAAAAACAAATCATGAGTTTGTAAAAAAATGTTTTCTAATTTTAAAACTGTTTATGATTCTAACAAATGATCACGTA
>NW_021242757.1:0-1204 GCF_002162155.2 Triticum dicoccoides | reverse complement strand
CAAAGAACACCGATACACAACCATCACCAAACAATGTGCAACAATATGATGCATGCATGAAACATAGCAATATGAGTGTGTTGGGCTAATGCAACTAAGACCAGAAGGCTTTGAACCAATTTGAATCAAAGATTCAAATTTCAAACTCAAACATGGCCTTTTAAAGTGCTTTTCCTTGTTCTGCATTAAACATCAGGTTAACTTGTTTAATCATGCATGAAAATGGTACAGATGGATAGATTGGATTTTTCTGATCATTTTACATATATAATTTGTCTGATTTGGAGTTACAGAATAAAAGTTATGAATTTTTGAAGTTTAAATTATATTCTGGAATTTCCTATATTAGAATAATTCCAGAAAATCAATTATTGCGTCAGCCTGACGTCAGTGTGACGTCAGCAGGTCAACGGAACACGTCCGGGTCAAACCTGACAGTGGGTCCCGCATGTCAGGGTGATTATATTAATTAAAGTTTAATTAAAACTAAACATGTTTAATTAACAGGGCTGGGCCCCACCTGTCATTGACTCAGGGGAGTCAACTAGGGCCCACCCGTGGTCAAACCCGGGTCGGCTGCACCGGCGTTTAGCCGCCGGCGAGCCCGACGCGGCGGCGGAAGTGGTTTTGGCCGTTTCGGCCACCAAATGGGTCGCGGAGACCACCGGAGTGGAGGTGAGGACAAGCCGCAGCTCTTGGTGGAGTCCGCTGGGGTCGGGGTGGCCGGAGTTGGCGTGGAACACTTTCCCTGTCGGCTTGCCACGGCCAACAGCTTTAGCAGTCTGGTTGGGGTTGGTCTGGGGACACTCACGCATATAGTGACCAGATTCCCCACACTTGAAACAAGTCACGGAACTGGTACGTGGAGGAGCATTGTTGGTTGGACCCCCATAGGGCTTGGCTGGTGCAGACTGTTGAACAGGGCGAGGCGCCTGGAAAGATGGCCTCGGTGTGAACCTGGATGGCAGGGCGGTGTTGGGCACCCACACGCGGCGCTTCTGAGGACCAGCACCGGAGGAGGAACCCATGTCACGGCCATGCTTGCGTGTTGCATCATAATCAGTCTGACCAGTTTCAGCACTGATGGCCTTGTTAACAAGTTTCTGAAAAGATGTGCACTCATGCAGACGGAGGTCGCGGCGAAGCTCAGGACTAAGCCCCTTACGGAACCTTGCTTGCTTCTTGGCATCAGTAGAAACTTCCT
>NW_021242756.1:0-404 GCF_002162155.2 Triticum dicoccoides | reverse complement strand
GATATCTCCTCTATAAAGGACAAGAAATTTTGGGGCAATCAGGCAAAAAGCGCACGAGAAAATGAAGTACTTTCAAGTACTGCCATAGAATGGAGAGATGTTCACTAAAACGGTCATAATTTTGTCCTTCGGAGTCCGTGTCGGACCCACAAGTACTCAAACAGCTCGCGGCGAGTGCGCGAATCCAGAAAATACTCCCCTCTTGCGCCAGGAGGCCTAGAGTGCCCTCGAATACGTCCTTAAGCGGGACTTTTTGGCCCTGAAAGTCAAAGAACATCATTCGTCGTTGTTTTTTAGACAAGTTTCTTAACCCATTGGCACTTCCTTTTGAAGGAAATTGTAGAGATTATGTTGCTTATAGACATTAGCCCCCCTGGTAGGGACAAACGTACCTTTCTGCAGAT
>NW_021242755.1:0-2217 GCF_002162155.2 Triticum dicoccoides | reverse complement strand
GCGGTGCTAGGGATCGATCCCTCTACATTAGTTTAGGCAGCCCATGAAAGGTTTTTTACTCAAAGCCTATGAAGAGGTGAGATAGGCACGTGGGACATTAAGCGTGGACTCCTCAACAAATCCTATGGCTGTTAGTAGCAAATTGGGAGATCGTATGGAAAATTTACATAGTTTTTTAGGCTTAATGTGGAGGCTTGATTGGTGCCTCCAATAAGAACATATAAGATGTTCTTGCCAGGCAGCAATCAAATATCAATTTTTACACTTTTTGCTGAATTTGTCAAACCACTATTGGTATAGCAGATAATTTGTATATAAATAGATTGGACGGCCGCCGCCACTGATGAGGCTGTCGATTGAAAGAACAGTGGTGGACTTGTGGCAGAGGTGCTTACTTGCTTGACACTCTTATACAACGACTAAGACTAAGTCCATGGAGAGTTCGCTTTTCTAGTATGAACAGGTTCATCACTAGTGAGTGCATCATATCCATTTCCGTTCCTTTCTAGAACTCCATGACATTGTATTACACATGTGTCGAATTTATTCCTTTGACGGAGGCCTCCCACGACAACCGATAGGTGAGCTGTCCATGCCGTGCATTGCCGAGAGCCACCCCCACAATCAGGTCAGCCGCTCGATTTTAGCACGAACCACCTTGGAGGCGGTAGGCCTCCATCCACGGCTGGGGACCTGCATCGGTGTTTCCATCGCTGACAAGAAACACTCCGGCCTCCCTCCTCGATGCCTAAGGTTTTTTCTTCGCATCCGCAGCTCAAGATCCATGTTCATCTCCATTGGGGCATGGCCCGAGTTTTCTGTTTTAACAGCCACGTTTTTTAGTTTTACCCATTGAGGCGTTGATACTACTTGTGTCGGGGTCTCAGCGAGCCAGACACTCTGGAGTAAACGGGTAGTATAGATCGACTGGGGCCATATGATCGATGGAAGTGGATGCCCCATAATCATGCGAGCATACTGTATATAAAAGATATATTATATTAAAATTGAATGAATATATAAACTGAAATCTGAGCATTCTGATGTGAGGTGGTAACTGCAGTACATCATCTGCATCCTTTCCTTTTTCCATTTGAACTACACAGACAGCCGTTGTATTTTTATTTTTATTTTATTTTAATGTGAGTGTGATCTTCTTTATGGCTTATCATGTTCAGCGTTAAATAGAGTGCTAGAGGATGAGCATGGAGCTTTGGATATTCTTGAACAAGCGAAACAAACAAAGAAGATGCATGCGAAAAAAGTTTGGTAATACTTTAGGAAGACTAAAACATCTGAGCACACACATATCATTTTTTCAGAAACAAAAGTAGATGTAGATGCTGACATATATGTATGCACATTCATCCTCATGAACGCACACACATATACACCCCACCCTTAATTATGAGCATTTTTTAGATGTAGAGCTGCCAACCTAAAAGAAAGTAGAGGAAACAGATATTGAGATTGATGAAGACATGATGGATACCAGGATACGCCATACCGTTTAAGAAACAACACCAAAATTAACACCAGTCCAGAAGTTCAACCGGGTGGACAGATTCCACCAGAAAGAACCAAGTTCATTTGCAAATTTTCATTTTTATTGAAGAAGATAGTAGAAACAAATATGAGTTGAATTAGCATCCGTCTAATTGACTCACCTAGCTGAACCTATGGACAGATGAGCAAACTAGCTTGCTTTCCTCAGAAGTCACAAGGTAGTGAGGCACACTAGTTTTAGTACTACACCTAAAAAGGTGACAGTGCACATCAGGTGCTGAACTGCTCATGTGCGGACGATGCATGCCGTGATGCGGTGACACCATGAAAGCAATGCCAACTTGGCATGCCCTTGTCATGTCGTTCCATGAATCACATGCGCACGTCATGGCAGTCAACGTTCCACATGCTCGGGGCCAGGATACTACACAACAAAGATGACCTTGGCAATGCCAGAACAGCTGCCTAGGGTCACCGGGCATTTTCATTGTCATCATCAACGTGGTCTCTACCACTAGAGCCTGTTTGTTGAGCAACGTAGTCGCCTTCAAGATCATCGTAGGCCACTCGAAGCTTCATGAAGGAAGTGACTGCGTGAAGGAAATTGTAGCTGCGAAGCCGGCAAGCACCAACGGCTGGTTGGATCCCATAGTGAGGGACTCTGTTCATCTGTACGGTAAGGTGGGAAATGAAGATTCAAGTGCTGAGGAC
>NW_021242754.1:0-1075 GCF_002162155.2 Triticum dicoccoides | reverse complement strand
GGTGTGTTTGTTGAGACCGATGAATTGTGGGTTTATGATCAAGTCTATCTATGAATAATATTTGAATCTTCTCTGAATTCTTTTATGTATGATTGGTTATCTTTGCAAGTCTCTTCGAATTATTAGTTTGGTTTGGCCTACTAGATTGATCTTTCTTGCAATGGGAGAAGTGCTTAGCTTTGGGTTCAATCTTGCGGTGTCCTTTCCCAGTGACAGTAGGAGCGGCAAGGCACATATTGTATTGTTGCCATCGAGGATAACAAGATGGGGTTTTCTTCATATTGCATGAGTCTATCCCTCTACATCATGTCATCTTGCTTAAGGCGTTACTCTGTTTTTAACTTAATACTCTAGATGCATGCTGGATAGCGGTCGATGAGTGGAGTAATAGTAGTAGATGCAGGCAGGAGTCGGTCTACTTGTCTCGGACGTGATGCCTATATACATGATCATACCTAGATATTCTAATAAGTATGCTCAATTCTGTTAATTGCTCAACAGTAATTTGTTCACCCACCGTAGAATACTTATGCTCTCGAGAGAAGCCACTAGTGAAACCTATGGCCCCCGGGTCTATCTTTATCATATTGATCTCCTACTACTTAGTTATTTCCTTTGTTATTTACTTTGCCTTTATTTTACTTTGCATCTTTATCATAAAAATACCAAAAATATTATCTTTATCATATCTATCAGATCTCACTCTCGTAAGTAGCCTTATAGGGCTTGACAACCCCTATTTGCGTTGGTTGCGAGGATTTATTTGTTTTGTGCAGGTACGAGGGACTAGCACGTAGCCTCCTACGGGATTGATACCTTGGTTCTCAAAAACTGAGGGAAATACTTACGCTACTTTGCTGCATCATCCCTTCCTCTTCGGGGAAAACCAACGCAGTGCTCAAGAGGTAGCAAGAAGGATTTCTGGCGCCATTGCTGGAGAGGTCTTCGCAAAAGTCAACATACCAAGTACCCATCACATACCCTTATCCCCCGCATTACATTATTTGCCATTTGCCTCTCGTTTTCCTCTCCCCCACTTCACCCTTGCCGTTTTATTTGCCCTCTCTCTATCCTC
>NW_021242753.1:0-960 GCF_002162155.2 Triticum dicoccoides | reverse complement strand
GATGTATGTGGTCCGATGAATATTGAGGCTCGTGGCGGATATCGTTATTTTCTCACCTTCACAGATGATTTGAGCAGATATGGATATATCTACTTAATGAAGCATAAGTCTGAAACATTTGAAAAGTTCAAAGAATTTCAGAGTGAAGTTGAAAATCATCGTAACAAGAAAATAAAGTTTCTACGATCTGATCGTGGAGGAGAATATTTGAGTTACGAGTTTGGTGTACATTTGAAAAACTGTGGAATAGTTTCGCAACTCACGCCCCCCGGAACACCACAGCGTAATGGTGTGTCCGAACGTCGTAATCGTACTTTACTAGATATGGTGCGATCTATGATGTCTCTTACAGATTTACCGCTATCATTTTGGGGATATGCTTTAGAGATGGCCGCATTCACGTTAAATAGGGCACCATCAAAATCCGTTGAGACGACGCCTTATGAACTATGGTTTGGCAAGAAACTAAAGTTGTCGTTTCTTAAAGTTTGGGGCTGCGATTCTTATGTGAAAAAGCTTCAACCTGATAAGCTCGAACCCAAATCGGAGAAATGTGTATTCATAGGATACCCAAAGGAAACTGTTGGGTACACCTTCTATCACAGATCCGAAGGCAAAACATTTGTTGCTAAGAATGGATCATTTCTAGAGAAGGAGTTTCTCTCGAAAGAAGTGAGTGGGAGGAAAGTAGAACTTGACGAGGTAACTGTACCTGCTCCCTTACTGGAAAGTAGTTCATCACAGAAAACTGTTTCAGTGACACCTACACCAGTTAGTGAGGAAGCCAATGATAATGATCATGAAACTTCAGATCAAGATACTACTGAACTTCGTAGATCAACCAGAGTAAGATCCGCACCAGAGTGGTACGGTAATCCTGTTCTGGAGGTCATGCTACTAGATCATGATGAACCTACGAACTATGAAGAAGCGATGGTGAGCCCAGATTCCGCAAAGTGG
>NW_021242752.1:0-410 GCF_002162155.2 Triticum dicoccoides | reverse complement strand
TTTTTTACCGAAATGTTAGGAGCCTCGTGTATAAGGTATGCAGAAATTCTCACTTTGGGGAAGTGATTAATTCTTCATGTGCAGTAACCTGGAGAGATGGTGCTGGTGGATTCTAGCCGCAAGGTGAGTGGCTTGATCCTTGATTAATCATGTTTAATTTTAAATGGATGTGAAGTGATTGTCCTAGATCAATGCGTGATTTATGTGCAAATGCTACAGTCGAAGACATGCAGTTGCTTGCCGTCGATGAAGCGACATCAACATGGGTAGCTGATCCAGTCATCTGTTAGTCTGTTCGTCTTTCTTCCTTGCACTTTGTTCTTCAGTCATGTGTTGGGCATCCTTCCCCATGCTACTGACTCTATGGTGTCGCTGGCCCATGCTTCTGACTCTCCAGACATATACTCACT
>NW_021242751.1:0-708 GCF_002162155.2 Triticum dicoccoides | reverse complement strand
CCCCAGCGGCCCATCGACCTTGCACCTCCGCGGCGCGAATCTCGAGCTGCTGTTCCAGCCCTGCCACGCGCTCGACGCGCACCCGCGAGGTTCAACGACCTCGACCTCGGCCTCGCCGGCGCCTCCAATGGCTTCCATGCCGCTGAGTTCGGGGCCATTGCGGCCGCGTGCCCCGGCCTCCGGTGGCCATGGCGTCCTCCAGTGTGGGCGTCCTGCAGTGTGTGAATGGAGAGAGGGAGAGAGATTAGTGAGGAGATGGAGAGAGAAGGGAGGAAGGCGTTGGGTGCGGCTGACCGGCAGAGGATGTCGGCGGCGGCTTGCACGAGCGCGGGCGGCGACGGAGGCAGGGTCGACTCGGTGTGGATAGGAGAAAGCGCACGGGAGGAGGGGAAGGGAGACCGTACCTGCTGAGATGCTGTCGTCGTCGTCCCTTGGTCCTCGCCTAACCTCTTTGTCACATCGTCCAGGAACTCGCTCAGCGCCGGATCTAGGATCGGTGAGTCCGGCACGCAGCAGACCACATCGACGCCCACCTTGTCCCAGCAATCACGGCTGGTCCTGCCCTTGCACGACTGCTCCTGCCGCCTCCCCTTGCGCGTGCAGGTCGCCACCGATTGTGCCCTCGCCGGCGGGCGGCTGCGGCGGACGGGTGCGGCGCTGCCGGAGGGGCGGGGGCAGCCGGGTGCGACTGTGCTGGGGAAAGCGCGG